>NW_019244379.1:91198-100373 GCF_002742605.1 Olea europaea var. sylvestris | reverse complement strand
GGCAGCATGGCAGCATGTTGCTACCTATTACATGCATCAAAATATTATTATAAAAATAAAGTAAATAAAATAAAAACACGATGGAGTCTACTCAAATCGAGCCTAGATTTTTTTGCCGAACAAAAGCTCAACTCTACTAGAGCCAGAAGAAGCTAACACCATTTTACTCAGAGTCGAACCCAAGCCTTGAATTTTGACTCACGAACCGACTCAATTTGACTAGTTGACATCTCTAGTGCCTAGATTTTTTGGTCGAACAAAAGCTCAACTATGCTAGCGCCCAAAAAAGCTAACACCATTTTACTCAGAGTCGAACCCAAGCCTTGAATTTTGACTCACGAACCGATTCGACTTGACTAGTTGACATCTCTATTGCCTAGATTTTTTGGTCGAACAAAATCTCAACTCCTCTAGAGCCCGAAAAAGCTAACACCATCTTACTCAGAGGGGAACCCAAGCCTTGAATTTTGACTCACGAACCGACTTGATTTGACCAGTTAACATCTTTAGTATTAAGATTTGAGGTTCCATCTTAAAAAGTCAACATTGTTAAGAAGAATAGTCCAAACTCTTTATAAAATTGGTCTATATTTTCTTCTTTATTTGATGTGAGATTTTATCTTTTAATATACCCGCAAGATGAAATAACTCGTTTTAGTAGACCAATCTTGAAATCCAAATATTCATTTCTTAGTCTTAGTCGGATCGAAAGTAGATCCTAATATCATGTTATGATTTCAGGTTCCATCTTAAAAGGTCGTTCTTGTTGAGATAAATAGTCCAAAACTTTTATAAATTAATCTATATTTTTCTTTATTCCACGTGGATTTTATCCTCAGCGGAAGGCCACCCACACTCAACAGAAAGATAGATACCAGCTGAAACAGAAAACTCCATTTTGAGAGAGAGAAACAAGAGCAGAAATCTAGAGAGAGAAAAGCCGCCCCTCCATTCTATTGTCTATGCACACAACGTTACAAATACCAATCAATATATGATGCTAGATTCGATTCTCATAACTATAATTAATCCTCACGTATTGAAATTATAGAGAGTAGTTATCAGGATGCTTTTATGGTGTTTATGTTAATTCATTGGATCTCGAAACCTTTCTATCGACTTGCATTTTGTGTTAGGTTCAACGATTAATTCAAAGTTCGACGCCATAATAGTGAAATGAGAAATTTGAAGAAGTAGCTGCAGAGTAGAAGCCGGAATTTTTGGAAAATCAATATTTGAAGAAAGGGAAATAGAGGAATGGATGACAGAGGAGGAGGATCATTTGTTGCTGTGAGGAGGATTTCGTCAGGTCTCGATCGAGGAAATAGTTACCACTCTAGTTCTGGTATGTTTAATTTTCTTATATTTCTACAATTATATCTATCTTTCATTCTTCATTCTCATTTTCATCTCTGTGTCTCTTGATACACGCACATGCATATTGTGTATTGTAGATGTACGTATAGGCGTGGAGTTAATGTAATTGGAGGGGTTCTGGATCTGTTAATTGAAATTAGGCCAATTGATGCCTATTTGAAATTAGAATAATGCTTTCTGTACACAATCATTTACAGATTCAGATTGGTGAGATGGCAGAAAAAAATGTGTGGAAGTTTTATTTTTTTAGATATCTTACCACATTATCAGTTGTAAACATATCTAAAATTACGATGTACATGTGGCACAACCGTTGCAATAATGTGTTCGTTTCTGTTTGCCGTTTCCCGTAATGTATGAACTACTTTTGCTGTGGTTTTATTGCTACTCTTTTGAAATTTTAGACTAAGTCTGTGTTTGCTGTTTCTGAATCTTTCTTGAATTTTTATATTTCTACATTTCAATTTTGTAAATTGTAAACTGGGCAGAACTTTGAAGATTACAATTAATATTGTTATATAGTCCTATGAGCTTTGTGAACTGAGCAGACCGTTGATGATTAAATAAATATTGTTATATGAGGATGTTTGGCGTGCCTAAAAGTAAGACAAACTATTTTCAGAGTTCCATTTTTATAACTACTAGTACAACTTGCTTCTCTAAAAAGTAAATCTTAACCTACTTTCTAGAATATAACTTTTAAATACAACCAGCCTAACATGCTCTAGTTTTATTTGCTGAACTATTGTCTTCCATTTATTGCCAAGGCTTTTCAATCGTAATGGTACAATAGTTATATTGCTTAATTTGAATTACTGATGGTAAAACATATTTCAACTATCTTGACTTTGCTCTGCAACATATTTTTGGGAGAAGTCTAGTTGTATTGTTTACTTCGCAAGTTTGAAGCACTCTGAAGTACAGATGTGATTGTTGCTTTATTTTCTTCAAATTGATTTTAATTTGCTTACAATCTGTACCAAACAAGCACATGTGTGTATAAAAACTTGAAGACAACAAAATTTGACTGGTTTACTGGTTCACCGCTTAATGATGAAGTTACCAAGGCAGTCCACCTCTAAAAAGTAGGCTAAGATTTCTTAGAGCTGCATTATGTCTTAATTGCTTTGATGTTGGTAAAGTTAACTATACTTTCTAGTGCACGGCACAGAAATTAAATGATTTTCTCCCAAATGAGGACCCCCCCCCCCCCCCTGGGGAAATTTATTTGCATGCTATTTATTGAATAAATTTGGCCAGAGGTCCAAAAAGCGTATGTGAGTAAGCTGAATAATGTTTTTTTTTTGGTTGATGTATTATTTCCTCTTCGAATGGATCTTGCTATAGAGAGCTTCTGTTTGATCTTACAGAACTCATAAAAGTAACGATGAAGTCTGTGTGCTTGTTTTGACATCAATAAGTTATGTACTTAATTGGGGAAAGCTGACTTTTTTTTTTCTTTTTTATGCTGAACATTTTTTTTATTTTTTTTGCACCCTAGAGTATGTTTCATCATATATCACTCTCCAAATATCTGAATGCTGATTTTCCTTTGCCAATTGTTTTCTTTCTTTACAGCAGAGGTTGTGGCAGGATCAGCTGCATGGCTTGGCAAAGGCCTTTCATGTGTTTGTGTTCAAAGAGGAGAGAGTGATGCTCACTCATCGTTCGATTTGACTCCTGCCGAGGTAAAAGTCTGGTGGATTGATACTCTGTAAATTGGTTTCACATAATCTGGATTCCCCCATTTACCGTCTTAGATAATTATCTAGTTGGCTTTGTGTTAATTACTCCCGCCGTCCCATTTATATAGGCTTGTTTCATTTTTCACACGGATTAAGAAATCTTGTTTAATGTTATTGAAAAAGCAATTTTTGCAAATAAATTTCCTGGTTTACCCTTATTTATATTTGGACAATTTCAAGATTATGTGGAAAAATTGATTATAACTAGACAAATTAAATAATGGTATATTAGTAAATGAACAAAACAAAACAAGCTCAACAAAGAAATAAGACTATATAATTGGGACAAGAAAATAAGGAAAGCTTAAATAAATGGGACAGAGGGAGTAATAAGTTAGCTTGCATCAATCTTTTAAGTCATTGCCTATGTAACTAATGGTTAAGGCAACAAACAAACACTAATATTTGGGAGAAGAATTTACATTAAAACTGTCTGTCTGGTTATTTTATATTAAAGTTGGTTACTACTAACATTATTGTTTGGCCTGAATCTTTGTTTGGCTTTCTTTACCGAATTAATTAAAATTCATAAAAATGTGGTGCGCCCTCAAGCTAATCTCAAAACTGATCTAGAAAACTTTTACTGTTAAATGAGGATATATTTACATTAATAGATGGGCATGTCTATCACTTATTCGTTTGTGCTTCATGAGTTTGTAGTTGAACAGCAGAAGCAGATATCCAGATGATGATATGGCCTCCGTTTCTCATCCTTTCATTTTTCTTTTGTTTAATTAACTATTGCTGGTGAGTGAGTAACCATTGGATTTTGATGCACTATTTCACCTCATGTATTAGGAGGAATGTCTAAAGAGGCTGCAGCAGCGGATAGATGTTGCTTATGATTGTTCAATTCTCGAACATCAGGTATCGTCCTGTTTACATCTCACTAACTTCTGAGATCTTATTCAAAACTCAAAAATATTTTCTTCATGCTGTTGATACAGTTAATTTGAGCCTTCAAACTGGAGGCCATCCATTTGGTTAGGATTGAAACTCTGCTTTGATGACTGCCTTTCTCTCTAATTTAATATTTGCTCTGTTGTTATAGGAAGCTTTGAGGGCACTGTGGGATGCTGCCTTTCCTGGGGAGGAACTTTCTGGTTTGATATCTGAGCAGTGGAAGGAAATGGGTTGGCAGGGAAAAGATCCGTCTACAGACTTCAGGTACATATTATTTTCTTGAATTCTTCAGGTTTCTCTCGTTTTCAGTAGATAAAATTTTGTTTCCTGTAATTTCTTTGTACCTTTACTAATAAGTTCCTCTGTCAGGGGCGGTGGTTTTATATCATTGGAAAATTTATTATTCTTTGCTAGGAACTTTCAGGTATGACCAGTTCTCCATCCCTCCCTCTCTCACACGCACGCACACGATGTTATTCGCAAACACACAGATCAAATCCCCCACTTTTATGGTCATGATAGGAGTATATAACCTAGTTTTTGTTTGTCTTTATTTTATATGTTTGGTGCCTGCTTATGAACATTGTTGTCTCAATTACTACAAAAATGGAACTTAATTAAAATAAGTCTCGTTTGTTCCTGGGACACATGGATCTTTTTACAGAAATCTTTTCAAGATCTTCTTCGAAAGCAGGAAGGTGATAGGGCCATGTGGGAATACCCATTTGCTGTTGCTGGTGTCAACATCACATTCATGCTTATTCAGATGCTTGATCTAGAAGCAGGTGGCTTCTCTATCACTTTCTTGCTTGAATGATTAACAAACAATGATCAAGTGAAGTTGTAAAGAGTTTTTAAACATTTGTGTTTTGCCTAATCTCTGCAGTAAAGCCCCGGACGGTGGTGGGAGCAACCTTCTTGAAGTTTCTTGCAGGTAATGCTTGGTAACTAATGTTTTCAATTCTGGCCTTTTCAAATTAAAGCTTCTAAGCATTCATTTTTCATGGAAAAAATGCATGTGATATTAATATGATATTCTTCTGGTCACATGGTCTAGTTAAAAGATGATTCAACCACAAAGTTTCTGCTGGTTCTTGAAAGACATCAATCCCTGGATGAAAGATTTAAGCCTAGACAACGACCAACTAAATCTTGTTCCTCCAAATTTGAAGTTGGTTACATGAATCTTTTTCGCGATTGCGTGTATTTGAAGACCGTATTCAACTATATTCTTAGCAATCACAAAAGGCCATATTAGTTTTAATTCATGCGTCCCTCTCTAATCTATTCTATTGAGATCAAATCACTCTTATAATTGAGAACTTCTTTAGGTCTATGCAAGATACATCCCAACCACCTAAGTTCTCAACCGCTTAATTCACATACTCTTTTGGAGCATATTATCATTTCTTATCTAGTCTGTTATAGAATGACTGCACATCCATTTTTACGTTCTCAATGTTACATTCTTCATTTCAAACATTTTGTACTTTTCACATAACAATGATCAGTACCATAAAATGTAGCATGTCTAAGCCAGTACGAGTCCCCATGTAATGATTTAAAACATGAATGATGGAACCACAAGCATTTTCTTTTTGTTCGTTGCGTGATCATTTTTATGATTCATAGTTAACCTTTCTTGTATTTTGCCTGCAGAAAATGAATCTGCATTTGACCTTCTATACTGTATCACATTCAAATTAATGGACCACCAATGGCTTGCCATGCATGCTTCTTACATGGACTTCAATGTAAGCGCTCTCCAATTGTTAGATTTTCTCGAATATAGAACTCAGAATTCGATATACTCTCTGTCAAGTCTGTTCCACATCTTTCTCTTCAGAAATTTCTGATTGCAAATTTAGAGGTTTTAGTTGCCAGAAAAACTGCCTCGAAGCATGTTACCATACTTCGTTGGACATTGCTATCAACTTAATGGGTCACATCATGGAAAAGCAAAACTCAGCTCACTAAGTCCTTTTGCGCTCAAGTGGGAAATTTTCACGTTAAATTATCCAGAGATTACTAATTTACTAATGAAAGTTCATGTTGTATTTAGACTAATTCCTTTAGCAATCGATCCTTTTGAAACGTTAATCTTCGCTTGGCTAATTATTTATGGATACACCCTAATAACCTTTATTAGATTGTTTAATTCTCTTTTCATGTTAGTAGACTGTGATGAAAGCTACTCAGCGTCAGCTGGAAAGGGAGCTTCTGCAACACATTACATGCCTTGAAGACTTGCCCTCGTACAGCCTTCTTAGTCGGTAGTGTCTGTAGCTTGTGTCTTTGAGTTGCTTTTCCAGGAGATGACTTTGTAATAGTGGAGCAAATGCCCAGAATTTGCCTTGCTTTGAAACTTGGAATTGTGGGTTGTTAGCTCGTGTAATTCTTCTTCTTTTCCACCGGGCTTAGGCTCCTCCTGATGATTGAGATTGGCTCGGGTCCTTATTCTAAATCTTTTAATGTGGAAAAGATTGGAAATACGAGCTTACTTGTTAGACCAATTCTGAGACTGGATTGTTGAATGGAACTGTCCTAAAGCCATCGGACAGAAAATAGGAGTAATTTACACATGCAATGAAACTATGCATTTAACTTGGGTTGGCAGAGTAGTGCTTCTAATTGTATGTGGTACGCAGCAGATAATGACTTATGAGCCACCAAAAACCGTTTGCTTGTAACTTGTTCCTCGGAGATATATGCTATGGTTCAATTTCTATTCAAGCTTTATTGCTATCAATTTATGAAAATGAATATTATTTGCATATAAGATGGGATCTTGATTATTAAATAAATCATCTCTTAATTAAATTTTGCTTATAAAATCTTTAAAAATAAAATTAATTTTTTATGTGATATTTCATTTTCTTAGTTTCGTGCAATTTGAAAAATTGAGTGTTCCCAATCTACATGGGGGTAGCAAAGAATGTATCTGGTCGAGATACAATCATTGAGTCTTAAAGAGATCCATCACAACTCTTATCAGTATTTTATATGTTAAATAAGATATAATTAATGAAAACTTTAAAAAATGCTTTTCATTAATTATATTCAATCCTCGAAGTCTGATATGACCGGTGTACCAAACGTACCCTAAGAATCCATTACCATAACATGACTTGTACGTTCGTCCCTGAGGGTATTGAATTGTCAGTAGGGGCAGACTCGGACGACGTGGGTTAGGGGATCAAAAATAAAATTTATATGATATCTTTTAATAAAAAAAAGCTAGAAAAAAAAAAAGCTCAACAAAATTTTTCTTCCCCCCAAAATCTAGAGGGTCAATTGACCCTATAACCCCCAACCCCCTCCCTCTTCCAAGGTCCGCCCCTGATTGCCAGTATTACGAGATTAACATTCAAAACGTTCTACTTGGCAAAGTTTAGAGGCTTCAAGAATCAGTAGCAGCAATTAAGAGAAATAAAAACTGTAGTAGAGTAAATGTTTTACTCGACTGCTCACGGCTCACCAACATCCACAAGGTTCAAGGACGAGACTGGCCAAGCTTGGCTGTCCCACCATTAAAATTGTCATCTTAAAAATTGTAGTAACGTGTCAAAATTTCAGTGAAGTGCAAACATTTCATTTTCGACATCATTTTTTTGGATGATGAACTATGTCCACCTCAAAATTGATAGGAGGTCTAAACTCGTTCGCAGACTTGAGACAGTAACATGGTAAGTAGATGCCATCAGGACTTGACTCTAAAGATAATCGAAACCCATTTTGGTATGTTTGGCAATGATGGGATTAGAGAGCATTGGATACCATTAAAGAAGAAATATAAGCCAAAACATTGCTCAATCATGGCCATATCCAGTACTGCATATAAAACCTGATCTTGGACATAAATCATACTTAAGAAAGACGGTTTAATTTTGCACTGTGATAGAAAGCATTCTCAATAGCCAATCCATATCATTCTTAAAACATGTCTAAAAGCACAAATTATGATGGAGATAGTAACTTTCAGCCACTATAATCATAAAAAATGAGTCATACATGGAGTTGCTAGCTCAACTCAAGAAAGAAATTTACTCGTAGATCCAGGGGTGAAGGCTGCTCCTCCATTCAGCTATTCCTTCAGGAAACCATAGAGCAATCTCTTTCCTTGCACTCTCTACTGCATCACTGCCGTGAATGACATTCCTGCAATTACAACCAAAAAATAAAAAAAATGTGCCTTATTTCTCTATTGTAAGGCTCTTTTCAGTTTTAGCAACGAGGAACAAGAGCAGAGAAGTTCGAAGATGTTCTATTTCAGTAAATAAGTCGATATTTTTTCCACATCTTTAAATGTCCAAAATGTTTTAGGGTGAGTTTAGAACACCCAAAAATACAGCAATTTGCCAATACTTTCCTTAAGTTATTGAAACAGTAAATCACATCCACATCCAAATCCAAAATAAGAAAGCCGTAATGTGTTATGCATTGAGAATTTTCCAAGGTATCTTGGTTTCACTTGATAGGGGCATTAATGATCTTTTGTTGCATGCTGAAATATACAACACCGATATGATTAAGAAGAAAGATTAGGTAAAATCTTGTCCTTTGTTCCTAGTGTTGTACCATACATTCCATTCACGAAAGAAACATAGGTGTCTGATGAAATCAAAGAGTCCTCTGTCTTTGAAGAACAACATTAAGGAAAAAAGTATTAATTTCAATAAGAACTGACATAGAACATGTTTTTGACATGAGCAAATAATTCGAAAATACAACAAATCATTATGAGTAAGCTAGCTCACCTGCCAATGTCTATGGCATAATCACCACGGATGGTACCGGGAGCAGATTCTGCAGGGTTGGTAGCACCAATGATCTTCCTACCGGTAGTGACTACATTCTTACCCTCCCAAACCATTGCAACAACAGGGCCAGATATAATGTACTCAACAAGCCCGTTAAAGAAGGGCTTAGCAGATAAATCTGCATAGTGCTTCTCAGCAAAAGGGCGATCCACAGTAATGAGCTTCAGACCTGTATCCAAAAAAAAAAATCAGAAATGCAAACAATAGTTTCTATATTAATCAAATCAAATTAAAAGCATGATCACATGAATGTCAACAGCTAAATATTACAGAAAACAACAAGCCTGGGATGGCTATTATTGATATCCATCATGTACGGAATATGGATAA
>NW_019244379.1:82069-87021 GCF_002742605.1 Olea europaea var. sylvestris | reverse complement strand
AAAAAATTGATGAAATATATGATTGGAAAATTATGAATTTCATAATTAAAATTAGTGTTTGATTTTGACTTATATTAAAATCTGAATTTTTATATGTATATTTTTCATTATTTAATTTCTATCAAACATAGCTAGCTTAGCTAATTATTATTTTAAAACTTTTTATTTTATATAATTATTTTCAATAATATATTTACATAATAAAATATTTTACAATTAAATCCAAAATTTTCCTATCTTTTAAAATACATTATTCAAAAAACAACTATTCAAAATTTTATTTTTAGCAAGTAATGGCTATCAACGGCGCCAATCGTATATTTTCCAAGTGGAAGGATTATCCGTACATGAACAGCTGCAAAAGTTGAAATAAAAATACAAACATAGCTACCAAAATATTAATTAAAAATTATTATGTGTAGAAGAAAAAATGAGACTCGTTAAACAAACCGAGTTGACTCAATTAACTCGTCATCCCTTCCCTTTCCTTCCATACTAGCAATCTTCCTCTGTTTCCATTCATCTCCTCAAGCTCCATTTTTCTTTCATTAATCAACTCCCAAAATGCATCGTATCGTTTCCTATTGACAAATATCTCTGTTAATCTCTTCTTGCAGTTCTCCAATCTCTTCAAACAATCAATCAACTCGGACGAGTCTGTTGAGCTCAACCTCGAGATTTGATCAGCGAAGGCTGTGTCATTACTGAGTCTTGAAATGATTTGGTACTGAGCCGCTCGATAATCTTCTCCCACCAGAATCATCAGTTCATACAGTAAATCATTTCTTTGAAGGTGTAAAGAATCTGGGACTTCACAAATCCCTTCAATAAATCCCACTAAAGCATTCATTTCCTTCAACAAATCTTTTTTTCTGTCAAAAAATACAGATGGGAAAGAAGCAGCAGGAGAAGAAGAAGAAGAAAAGTAACCCAGAACCCTACTTGCCATTAAGTTAAGTTCCAAGAAACCTGCATACCATCGAACCCACAGGCTAATCTCTCGTTTTTCGACATTGGACTTATAATCGAATTCGGAAAGATGAAGAAAATTATAGCCACCTGCAGAGGGAAGCTGGTTTTTGAGGATGATGGATCCCTTAGAAATGATGTTGTGAATAATTATAAGGCATTTGAGAGCAACATAAGGACTGTGTGTTCTATGGAGGCGATTCATGATAGACTCAGTGCAGGCATCTGCCATGATGCTTGATCGGTGGCCGAGGGAGAGGACGGCGATGAGGCGGTGCTCCGACGGCGGAGAGGTGGTGCTGTGTGTGGTGGCGCGGAGGACGGTGACGTTTACAAAGGACATAGGGCGATTAGTTGAGAGATTTGCTTTAAACAGTGAAGCTTTGTCTTTGAGAATGCCTTTGAGTTCTCTGAGTCGTGCCATCGGCTANGTTAGAGATGTCCTTAACTATACTATTTGTGTAATTAACTAGTCAAACACCACGTAGATATTGTCACGTAAATTATTCGAACTTGCTACATAATTCGAGATTTAATCCCGAGTTCAGATCCAAAGTCAAGGTGGTGTGACCTCGGCCTTTGATCTTGCAGCACATGGGGCCCGCGATTTCTAATCAGGGGCCGAGGTCACGCCACATTGGCCCCTATCTCCAAACTCGGGATTTAATCCCAGGACGAGGAGCATTATTCTAAATTATGCCATTAGTTTTGATTAACGAAAGTTAAATTATATATAGATTTTTAAGTTCATTTTGCCCACTTTTGGACTCCATTTAATAGAACTCATTTTTCTAAAATTAAAAAATAATAATAACAATAAATTATTTTTCAGTACATATTTCATGAGATTCAAAACTTTTATTAATTTCTCAATTACACAATTTATTAATTTTTATCAAAATATACTACCAATCTGATTTTAGCTAAACCAAACAAGGCCTTATTATTTCGATACACGAGGTGTAGTTTTCATTTCACATATTTAACCTCTATTTGATCTCTATTTCTAAAATTTATTTACCCTCAAACATATTTTCAACTACATCTTTAATTGGATCGTAATCATCAACTTTTAATTACACATTTCATATATTTTAATTAAAATTCAGTAAAAATTAATTATTATTATTATTATTTTTTTTTGAGGAGTTTACGTGGTACAACTATTAAAAGAATCTCAAGAGACCGGCAAACAAACACACAACTATAAATAAGGGATTTCCTGATAAACCCCCGTTTTCTTGTCTGCGCATTGTTCTGTTCATTGCGGCTAGGGTTTCACCAAACTGCTATTCCTTTATGCCTTTAACATAGATCTGTTTTATTTATCATATAACCATGAATGAAGAGTTCAATTAAGGATTTCTGTTTCTGATATATCTGAAAAGCCTTTGGGTTTTTCTTCTGGTGGCTGAAAAATGGCGACAGCGAACCCATTTGATTTGTTGGGAGACGATGATACGGAGGACATGTCGCAGCTTATGCAAAAAATCGAGCCGAAGAAAGCCCTAACTCCCTCGGCCGCGCCAAAGCATCAGCCGCAAACTAAGCCAGCGGCTGATGCGGCGAATGCTAAGCTTCCCTCAAAGCCTCTTCCCCCGGCTCAGGCTGGTATGTTGAGCTCCTTTCTTCCTTCTGCCTTTTTTCGTTTTTTTCATCTTATTTATCATTTAAAAAGAATGAAAAAATTCAAAGATTTTGATTAATGTGTAAATATCTGATTTCCTGTTTCTGTTGTATGGACATGGATTTTTATGATATATATATACACACACACACATATATAGTGGACCTTTGCTTAGCTTATGTTAAGCACAAGTGACATGGAACACCGTTTAATTGGTGAAACATAAGCTAAGCACTAGTTTAGGAGATCATTTCTGTATATATATGGCACCGGAGTTAAGCACCCGTGACATGACACACAGATTTATTAGTGAATATGTTAATTGTAGGCCCCCATGAATTTAATGATTCACAATTAATTGGTGTGACATATCGCCGGTGCTTAACATAAGCTAAACACCGTTACCTATTAGATCATTTCTCTCTCTCTCTCTCTCTCTCTCTCTCTATATATATATATATGCGCACACACTAACATGTATGTAAAAATATTCTTAGTGCTAAAATTGTTTTCCTATAAATTTCTGCAAATATTCTCCAATATTGTTCTATTTGAGAGCTATGTAGACTTTCTTATTTGAAGATTATTAACTGTGTTAAATGAATTTTTTTATGACAATGATATTGCTTTATAGTAGCATTTTCCCTGCATTTGTAATCAATTATTAAAGTTTTAGATCTGTTTTGCGCAGCAGCTATCTTGTTATCCAATTCAAGATTGCTACTATCCAACATTATTTATTCTGTGTTTGAGTTACTATATTTAGCCATAATTTGTTGTTACTGATATTATTTCCATATCCCTTGTGGATGACTGGAAAAATTTGGGCTTATAATGTGCTACAGAACGTTTATTTTTTTTCCATGTATAGACAAAATAGCACGTTTGGTAAAGTTTGCAGAGATATTTTGTCTCATATGGATTTCACCCTACATTATATGTACTCTCGGCCACAGAAAATATTTCTTTTTGACTCTCTGCTTTGGGCTTTGTCAAGCCATCAAGTAAATAATGAAGAGGATCATAAGCTTCAACAATTTATGTGTGTAAGAATTGTCACTTTCTGAATATTGTAATTGAGATTTACCTTTCAGACATCACGTACCATTTCCTTATCTATCATCTCCTTTTGTTGGGTTTCCTTGTCATGCCATTTTGTGGAAATGAAACAAAATACTGTCAATACATGAGATGTTTAACCCTTTCAACATATTGCTCTCGGAATATCTGCACTGACCATGTATTCTTGCAACATATATCGTGTTTACTGATTGTAAGCACTATACCCAATGGTAAGAGTTTGATGCGTCAAGTTTCAATGATAGTAAAAAATTCGTACTTTGTTTTTATTGTTAACCTTATTTGGAGAAGGCTTGATATGCTTACTCATGCCATAGCTTTGCTGTTTCTCCCAGCTTATTTGTTCATGGTTATGTTCACACTACTTTATTAGTTCTTGCTTTATAAAATTTAGTTAGTTATATCTTGAAACAACCTTTTTATTATAATTTTTCCAAATTGTAGCAAAATGGGTTTTTTATGTTGCCTACCCATCAACACTTTATTTAGGTTCATATCATCACTTTTTGATATTTTAATGTTGATTCCTTCATTTTTGTGTTTGTTTATTTGAGTAGTCAGAGAAGCAAAATTTGACTCTGCACGAGGAGGCCGTGGTGGACGAGGATATGGGCGCGGGCATACTCGTGGCCGTGGTTACGATAGAGACTCAACCAACAACGAGAATTCGTATGGAAATATGGAAATTTCAGGTGGTCAAGGTGCATCTGGAGAAGCCGATTCCAGAAAGCCTTTTGAAAGGCGTAGTGGCTATGGTGGACCTCGTGGTCCTTATGGAGGTGGTCGCCGAGGTGGCTTCAGCAATGGAGAAGTGGGGGAAGGTGAACAGGAAAGGCGGCGTCAGGTCTTTGATCGCCGTAGTGGCTCTGGGCAGGGGTATACATGCTATATTTTTTTTGTTAACTTATTATCTTTTTTGTCTCTGCAGCCTTAGACTTTTATATTCTGTTGTAAACTCATTCCATTGCAGAAATGAGATAAAACGTGAAGGATCTGGCAGAGGTAATTGGGGAGCTCAGACTGATGAACTGGCTGAGTGAGTATTTCCTTGGTGCCTTTGGCAGTAAGGCCTTAATCAATACAACGGCATATGCTTCTTCCCATCTAATACTGTGGTCCTTCTAACATGGTTTCTTTCTAGAGTTACTGAGGAAGTTGTCAATGAAGGTGAGAAAAATCTGAATGATGAGAAGCCCTCAGGAGAGGAGGATGCAGCACATGGAAACAAGGAAACTTCTGCAATTGAAATTGAAGAGAAGGAACCTGAGGATAAGGT
>NW_019244379.1:69764-76414 GCF_002742605.1 Olea europaea var. sylvestris | reverse complement strand
TTTTCGATATACGTGTAATATTATTTTATGAAATAATGTGCAATTGAAAATAAGATAAAGGGAAAAAATAGAAGAGAACGGAGGCCAGATGTGGGCATAGTTTATGAAGCCGTTCGTGCATGTTTGTTGTCATAAGCAACAAGATCAAGTATATAAACATTAACATGTCATTTTGTTTTTCATGGTCGATGATTATGGAGTAAATAATCAAATTAATATTTCAAAAAGTTTATATATCATGTTATATTTTGATACGCAGGATAAACAAGACTAGACAAAAAAGAATGTACACAAATTTTTTTCTCAATTCTATTCAATCTAATACACGAAGGCTTTCACTCTTAACCAATCGTAGAACCCCTTTATTACGATTGTTTTGATTGTCGTGAAATTTATCCCCAATAGAATTTGGAATGATTCAATTCAACATTTTATTTGTTCGATTTTGTTTAAGTATCTTTTATAATGAATAAAGTACATATTTCACAAAAATCTATTTTCATTTTTCATGACAATCATGATTGGGTCTCGGTTTCCAAGTATATAATATTTTTACATCACAGCATCTTGTCATACTCGCAACACCAAATTCAGGCGTATTTTTAAATTCTTCTCTAGGTTCTTAGGCCATCTTCAACCGTACACCAAATTTTATATCAAATTTTACATTAAATCTTACACCAAACCAAAATTTTTC
Source organism: Olea europaea var. sylvestris (assembly GCF_002742605.1). NCBI lineage: Eukaryota > Viridiplantae > Streptophyta > Magnoliopsida > Lamiales > Oleaceae > Olea > Olea europaea. The sequence continues at coordinate 75,717 of NW_019244379.1, read as the reverse complement.
TCCAATCATTACACCAAAATTTACACTAAATGAACAGTGCTTTATTATTTTATTCGTTCTTTCGATTTTTGACAATATATTTATTTTAAAATATTATTTATTTATTTATTTTATAACTATATACATTACTAAATCATAACTTCATTAAATTAACAAATATATTGATTACTATATTATCACATGTCATATATATTTTGTTAAATTGACAAAAATAATTGATTATATTATTAATTTATGGTAAACAATTACGTTAAATTTACAAAAATAATAAACTTTAATAATATAAACTTTACACTAAATTAAATTTTAAACGTAAACTTTACGAATTTAACTTTACGTTAAATTAACAATTACGTTAATTATTATTGATTATATTATTAAAAACAATAAACTTTAATAATATAATTAATAGTGTAAGTAATTAAGTAATTATTATTATTATCATCATTATCATTATCATTATTATTATAGAACAAAAATGACACAAATGCCCTTAACCATTATCTTTGAAAAAAGAAAAATAAAGGCAAAATGGACATTGCACCATTTGGTGCAAAATGGTGCAACATGAATAGTGTTGCACCATATTTGGTACAACACTATTCATTACATCATTTTTTGCACCAAAATTTGGTACAATGGTTGGAGGAAGTTTGCACCAAATTTTGGTGCAATTTGGTGCAATGGTGCAATAGTTAGAGATGTCCTTAACTATACTATTTGTGTAATTAACTAGTCAAACACCACGTAGATATTGTCACGTAAATTATTCGAACTTGCTACATAATTCGAGATTTAATCCCGAGTTCAGATCCAAAGTCAAGGTGGTGTGACCTCGGCCTTTGATCTTGCAGCACATGGGGCCCGCGATTTCTAATCAGGGGCCGAGGTCACGCCACATTGGCCCCTATCTCCAAACTCGGGATTTAATCCCAGGACGAGGAGCATTATTCTAAATTATGCCATTAGTTTTGATTAACGAAAGTTAAATTATATATAGATTTTTAAGTTCATTTTGCCCACTTTTGGACTCCATTTAATAGAACTCATTTTTCTAAAATTAAAAAATAATAATAACAATAAATTATTTTTCAGTACATATTTCATGAGATTCAAAACTTTTATTAATTTCTCAATTACACAATTTATTAATTTTTATCAAAATATACTACCAATCTGATTTTAGCTAAACCAAACAAGGCCTTATTATTTCGATACACGAGGTGTAGTTTTCATTTCACATATTTAACCTCTATTTGATCTCTATTTCTAAAATTTATTTACCCTCAAACATATTTTCAACTACATCTTTAATTGGATCGTAATCATCAACTTTTAATTACACATTTCATATATTTTAATTAAAATTCAGTAAAAATTAATTATTATTATTATTATTTTTTTTTGAGGAGTTTACGTGGTACAACTATTAAAAGAATCTCAAGAGACCGGCAAACAAACACACAACTATAAATAAGGGATTTCCTGATAAACCCCCGTTTTCTTGTCTGCGCATTGTTCTGTTCATTGCGGCTAGGGTTTCACCAAACTGCTATTCCTTTATGCCTTTAACATAGATCTGTTTTATTTATCATATAACCATGAATGAAGAGTTCAATTAAGGATTTCTGTTTCTGATATATCTGAAAAGCCTTTGGGTTTTTCTTCTGGTGGCTGAAAAATGGCGACAGCGAACCCATTTGATTTGTTGGGAGACGATGATACGGAGGACATGTCGCAGCTTATGCAAAAAATCGAGCCGAAGAAAGCCCTAACTCCCTCGGCCGCGCCAAAGCATCAGCCGCAAACTAAGCCAGCGGCTGATGCGGCGAATGCTAAGCTTCCCTCAAAGCCTCTTCCCCCGGCTCAGGCTGGTATGTTGAGCTCCTTTCTTCCTTCTGCCTTTTTTCGTTTTTTTCATCTTATTTATCATTTAAAAAGAATGAAAAAATTCAAAGATTTTGATTAATGTGTAAATATCTGATTTCCTGTTTCTGTTGTATGGACATGGATTTTTATGATATATATATATACACACACACACATATATAGTGAACCTTTGCTTAGCTTATGTTAAGCACAAGTGACATGGAACACCGTTTAATTGGTGAAACATAAGCTAAGCACTAGTTTAGGAGATCATTTCTGTATATATATGGCACCGGAGTTAAGCACCCGTGACATGACACACAGATTTATTAGTGAATATGTTAATTGTAGGCCCCCATGAATTTAATGATTCACAATTAATTGGTGTGACATATCGCCGGTGCTTAACATAAGCTAAACACCGTTACCTATTAGATCATTTCTCTCTCTCTCTCTCTCTCTCTCTCTCTATATATATATATATGCGCACACACTAACATGTATGTAAAAATATTCTTAGTGCTAAAATTGTTTTCCTATAAATTTCTGCAAATATTCTCCAATATTGTTCTATTTGAGAGCTATGTAGACTTTCTTATTTGAAGATTATTAACTGTGTTAAATGAATTTTTTTATGACAATGATATTGCTTTATAGTAGCATTTTCCCTGCATTTGTAATCAATTATTAAAGTTTTAGATCTGTTTTGCGCAGCAGCTATCTTGTTATCCAATTCAAGATTGCTACTATCCAACATTATTTATTCTGTGTTTGAGTTACTATATTTAGCCATAATTTGTTGTTACTGATATTATTTCCATATCCCTTGTGGATGACTGGAAAAATTTGGGCTTATAATGTGCTACAGAACGTTTATTTTTTTTCCATGTATAGACAAAATAGCACGTTTGGTAAAGTTTGCAGAGATATTTTGTCTCATATGGATTTCACCCTACATTATATGTACTCTCGGCCACAGAAAATATTTCTTTTTGACTCTCTGCTTTGGGCTTTGTCAAGCCATCAAGTAAATAATGAAGAGGATCATAAGCTTCAACAATTTATGTGTGTAAGAATTGTCACTTTCTGAATATTGTAATTGAGATTTACCTTTCAGACATCACGTACCATTTCCTTATCTATCATCTCCTTTTGTTGGGTTTCCTTGTCATGCCATTTTGTGGAAATGAAACAAAATACTGTCAATACATGAGATGTTTAACCCTTTCAACATATTGCTCTCGGAATATCTGCACTGACCATGTATTCTTGCAACATATATCGTGTTTACTGATTGTAAGCACTATACCCAATGGTAAGAGTTTGATGCGTCAAGTTTCAATGATAGTAAAAAATTCGTACTTTGTTTTTATTGTTAACCTTATTTGGAGAAGGCTTGATATGCTTACTCATGCCATAGCTTTGCTGTTTCTCCCAGCTTATTTGTTCATGGTTATGTTCACACTACTTTATTAGTTCTTGCTTTATAAAATTTAGTTAGTTATATCTTGAAACAACCTTTTTATTATAATTTTTCCAAATTGTAGCAAAATGGGTTTTTTATGTTGCCTACCCATCAACACTTTATTTAGGTTCATATCATCACTTTTTGATATTTTAATGTTGATTCCTTCATTTTTGTGTTTGTTTATTTGAGTAGTCAGAGAAGCAAAATTTGACTCTGCACGAGGAGGCCGTGGTGGACGAGGATATGGGCGCGGGCATACTCGTGGCCGTGGTTACGATAGAGACTCAACCAACAACGAGAATTCGTATGGAAATATGGAAATTTCAGGTGGTCAAGGTGCATCTGGAGAAGCCGATTCCAGAAAGCCTTTTGAAAGGCGTAGTGGCTATGGTGGACCTCGTGGTCCTTATGGAGGTGGTCGCCGAGGTGGCTTCAGCAATGGAGAAGTGGGGGAAGGTGAACAGGAAAGGCGGCGTCAGGTTTTTGATCGCCGTAGTGGCTCTGGGCAGGGGTATACATGCTATATTTTTTTTGTTAACTTATTATCTTTTTTGTCTCTGCAGCCTTAGACTTTTATATTCTGTTGTAAACTCATTCCATTGCAGAAATGAGATAAAACGTGAAGGATCTGGCAGAGGTAATTGGGGAGCTCAGACTGATGAACTGGCTGAGTGAGTATTTCCTTGGTGCCTTTGGCAGTAAGGCCTTAATCAATACAACGGCATATGCTTCTTTCCATCTAATACTGTGGTCCTTCTAACATGGTTTCTTTCTAGAGTTACTGAGGAAGTTGTCAATGAAGGTGAGAAAAATCTGAATGATGAGAAGCCCTCAGGAGAGGAGGATGCAGCACATGGAAACAAGGAAACTTCTGCAATTGAAATTGAAGAGAAGGAACCTGAGGATAAGGTCAAGGTCTTCATATAAATTAATTCATGAGTCCATTCTCTTTTTTTGGTAGTTGTCTGCTTGTTTCTACTACTTCCACAGGCCAATGTTTGATTCTTTTCTTTTATGTTCACTAAATGTCTTGCAAGACGATTTTAATCTTCTTTTGCAAGCTAATTCCAATCGATCATTTAAGTATAACCTGTTCTCTTTCACTTATAACTTGTTCTCTTTCACTTTGTGCCACACATATAGTTCGCATCAGTGATGATGTTTATATGACCCTGAAGATAATTTTGTAGATATTCTCAGAAATTACGATAATCATCTGAGCTGAGTTCAAAAATGCTGATTGCTGGAATAACATAATTTGTTGCTATTCTGTCAGCAGTCTTTCTTACTAACTACTAAATAGTAATCATTTGTCAGAATCCTTTGGTGACACCAATATTGAACTCCTATAGTTTCATATAGCAACTTTGTAGCAATTTGAATTCTGATGTCAGAGACTTCTACATTCTATAGACGTCCTTGTGGCAAGCCAAATTAAATAATATGCCTCCCTGACTGATTATAGTACTTATATTTTATTGCCCCAAACTGGTATTCTTTTTTTCAAGTATAGGAATTGACTTAAAAGAAGCACTGAACTGTTATTCATTGCATTGTTATGTGACATACTACTGAACTGCAGGTTTCATTGATATTATAATTTCTGGCTGCTTCAGTCATCGTATTGCTGCCTACTGGAGTGAAATCTCACATATTCTTTGTTCTGTTTTGCATGAAACTGAAAGAATCACTATTAGCTCACTTTTACTTTCACCATACAAACCTTTTGCAATTTAAATGAGAAACATACCGGACTAAGTGACTACATTACTTTTCATTAAGTGACATGCCAATTGATTCAGTGTCGGCATCTCTGTAGACATTCAGAATAAACATCCCTTGAAATTGCAGGAGATGACTCTTGAAGAGTATGTGAAGATTCTAGAGGAGAGAAGGAAGGCTCTTCAGGATTTTAAAACCGAGCCGAGGAAAGTTGATGTGAAAGAGTTTGTATCTATGCAACAACTTGCAAACAAGAAAACTAATGAGGATGTATTCATCAAATTGGTGAATATACTGGATCTCCTCTCAGAATTCATTTTCATGCTTGTCACTCTTCTACATTCACCTTTGATATGTTCTTCATGATGCAAGTCAATGTAATAAAAATCTTTTGTGTTTATCATTGATTTGATTTTTGCTGTAGGGCTCCTTCAAGGATAAGAAAAAAGAATTGGCCGAGAAGGAAGATAGAGCCAAAAAGGTAACTATTCATGTATATATATTCTCTTCATGGGTTGTATGGGGCAGGTGCCATTGCTGTAAACTTCTCTGTTCTCTCCCTCTCCCTCCCTTGGCAGGCCTGCAAGGAACTGTCAATTCTAGCCTTTTATCTCCATACCTGATTTTGATCAGGCAATTTATGTGTCAACTGATTGACCACATTTTATTTTGGATGTTTTAGTCTGTCAGCATTAACGAGTTCTTGAAGCCTGCTGAGGGTGAGAAATTTTATACTCCTGGTGGCCGCGGTCGTGGACGTGGTCGTGGTTCCAGAGGAGGTTACAATGGAGGTGGTGAGATGAGCAATGTGAAAGCACCTGCCATTGAAGATCCAGGACAGTTCCCTACCTTGGGTGAAAAATGAGATGTTTTCATGCTTTCCTCCTGCCATTT
>NW_019244379.1:63455-69605 GCF_002742605.1 Olea europaea var. sylvestris | reverse complement strand
AAAAAAAATGTTTTATAAAGTTTTAAAATTAAATTGAAATAATTAAAAGTAAAAATAAATATTATTTAATTAAAATTGAAAAAATTGCGTTTTAAACGTAAAGAATTAAAAAGAATTTTAAATCGAAAAAAATATTTATAATATGAAGAAAAAGAAAATTTAAAATAATGTCCAAAAAAATATAATAAAAACAAAATAAAAGAAAGTTGGAAAGTTGCAGTAAAGTTAGATTGCATTTTTTTTACTGTATAATAAAATATATATATCAAGTAAAGACAAATGACGTTATTTTTGCTCCCCCACTTAAAAAAAATAAAATGCCACAGCGAGACAAATGGGAACAAATCACTGCAGTAACTTTCTATTCTCCTTTTTATATAGATTTATTTTAAACGAAAAGAATTAAAAAGAATTTTAAATCAAAAAAAAATTTATAATATGAAGAAAAAAGAAATTTTAAAACAATTTCCAAAAATATAATAAAAACAAAATAAAAGAAAGTTACGAAAATTAAATAAAGAATATATAAATATTATTTAGTTAAAATTGAAAAATTAAGTTTTATTATGAAGAGAAAAAAAGAAATTTAAATTGAAAAAAATAATTTATAATGTAAAAAAAATTAATATATGCATGGAGACATGGAGACATTTGTCTTCGAGCACACTCTGTGCACGGAGACAAATTCGAAGACAAATGACTGCGTGCATGGAAACTTTAAGCCTCTGTGCACGTTTTTTTTTTTTTTTTTTGTTGGGGTCTACATTATAAATAATTTTTTTTTCAATTTAAAATTCTATTTAATTCTTTTCTCTTCAATTTTTTTTTACTTACAAGTAACATTTTACATTTTAGAATTATTTTCTGTCTTATTATTAGTATTTTTATTTTTTTAATAATTTCAAACGATATTTAATTTTATAGTAATTTCTTTATTAATATTTAATTTATAAACTTAAATATATCTAAATATTACTTTAAATTTTAAGCTAATGTGGGAGGTATGGAAAGTTGCTTGTTGGAGTAAATTTAGATTGCTTTTTTTTTTTTTTACTTTATAAATATATATATATATATATATATATCAAGTAAAGACAAACGACGTCGTTTTTGCTCCTCACTTGAAAAAAAAAAGAATAAATGTTACAGTGAGACAAAATGGAATATGTCATTGTTGATTTTTACAATAACTTTATATTCTCCTTTTTATATAATAGGGATATACGAACTTACAAGATCTCAGTGTTCTAGCAATATTAACCCTACCCTTTGCATACTAAGAGGGTGTTTTCAAAATTGATTTTTGATCGTTAGAGATAAAAGTGAGTCCTATCTGTAAGAGAAGAATTTAAAAATGATAACTGAAATAGTGAAATAACGGTCAGAAAATTAATTTTAATTGGCTTAAAATCCCCACCAAACACCCCCAAGTATTCTACTTTGGCATTTTACCCAACTTCTTTTTTTAAAAGGCTCATGCTGACTTAGTTTGGTTGATTCCCTTCTTAAATAATATTACGTGACAGTTATCTTTTGATTCATTTATAAATGAAAGATATGGTAAGCAATGGCGAATCCAGTACCTACGGCAGCACCTGTTGGATGGGCTTGGAAATAATGACCGTCGGCGACCAAATTTTTTGGTCGCCAGACCTTTTTTTTTTTTTTTTTTTTTTTTTGTGACAATAGACAAACTTTTTAGCTTATATTAAAGGTAATTCAATTTTAATTGCATGGTCAGAGCTTGCATGTACTTATTGGAAGTCCTGGGTTCAAATCCCTTGCCAACCAATTTATTGTGTAAATTTTTAGTTCTACAATTTTTACTGAAATTAATGCAATAGGGAGAGCACCAGAGGGTATTTGACTATGTGAGCTCTTGTTAAGATTATTGAAAACTTGACTATTACGACACTTGTTGAATTTTGACACTAAACTTGATGTTAAGTTTTAATGGTTTTAATGCAATTGTAAAGATTCAAATCCGTACTCTTCCTTTGAATTATACAAAACTTGGCAACAATATCATTTGGTAAGTACAACTTATTCTTATAATAGAATTATATATGTTTAATTTGAACAAAATAATTGTTACATTTAAATTTTAGGCATTGTTTGATTTCCATATATTTCAAAATGCATTTTTCTCTCTTTTCTTTTCAATCATATGTTCTTGTACAAAATAATAATACAAACAAATTCAAAACATTTTCTTATTTTTAACAACACATTTTCCATCGAATCACTGTTTCAAAATACATTTTTTGCAAAAAAAGGACATCAAACGGGCTGTTAATATTTTATTGTGGCTGACGGTCTACAACCGCCCGTGTTGACTCAAAATTTTGAATTTGCCACTGATGGTAAGATATGTGTGTATATACAAGTCTAGAAGAGTGAATAATGAGCATATTAATGAAACTCGAGAGGATTAACAGAAGATATTTTAATTTTTTCATCCTTAACATTTAAATTGTTTCTGGTTGTATAATTACACACCAAAATGTGCTGAGGATTAGAGTTTTGCTAACATGTCTGAAAAGCAGCCACAATGTTCAGTAAAGTTTAAGAAGTAAAAGCTACTCTTCGTTTGCAAACATGTTTAGAAATATACTTTAAAAGCGAATAATTATTTTGAAAAATCACCAGAATTTTCTAAGACATTTTCATGATTAGAGCCACAAACATTCATTATTCAACGCTATGACAGGATGGTTCAACAATTCTATTAGCTATTTAACTAGTCAACAAAAAGATATTCTAAGTGCTATCCTAAACTATATATATAACCTATTATTTTAATATAAAAAAAAATATATACACAATTTTTTGGACCACGCCACCCACAAGCTACCTTCCATCATATCTGTCCCTCGGGACATAGTCCAGTGGTGCAAAGAACAGAAGTGAGGTTATCTCACGCATTGTTGGCAGCTGCAGTGTGGGGGTTCGATTCTTGAGACATGGAATTGGACTCATTGTAGGCGCAGTATACAAGCAGTTCTTGTTCCCTGATCTGCTGGAGAACATCTCGGGATTTAACTCCCTCACAAAGTTCTAGGGGCGGGGTGATGGGGCCCCTCAAGGTTGAGGCTCAACCTTTTTTTTTTTTTTTTTACCTTTCATCATATCTACTAAAAATCTGATTTTAATCTCTACCAAACAAGGCTATTAAGTTGCACTGCCATCATTTGTGCATGTATTTATGTTTTCTCTTGCATTTTATTTTGAAATAAAGAAATAGAAATGATTTCTTCTCCTCTCCCCAGTAGTATTTGCAAAAAATATCAAAGTTGGCGATGACAATGGTTGGATGAACGGGATTGATTACTCCAATTGGGCTTCAAGTCAAACATTTAACGTCTGTGATAAGCTCGGTAAGTTATTTTCTCATTTGAAATTGTTTTAAGGCTACGTTCATGTTTGATATGTTGAATAAGAGTGCATTCAATACTTGTTGCACGGACACTTCAACTAAGATAGCGTGTCCGTGTCGACTCTTCTAACACCTACCATAGTAATTTCTATTTCTTTATCCAAAATATTGTATATTTTAACTTAAAATTATTATTAAATAACAAATATATACTCATACTTAAAAAAATTCAATAAGAAAAATTAATAAAAAGTATAAAATTAAATTTATACTATAAAGAATCTGTTCAATGTGTTGGCGAAATGATGTGTCAATACTTTTTGAAAAAATAAAAAATAAAAAACTCACGTGTCAACTTGCATGTGTTTGCGTCAATGCATCATAGATTCAATACAATTGATTCATATTTACATTAACGTGCAATTTTTTTTACAAATGGGTGACAATAAAACTTAAAATATTACTTTCTGCATGCTACGATATCATATCAAATCGATGTACATTTTTGAACGAGACCTTTTAACATAAACACATAAACCCTTGAGATAATTAAAAAGTTATTTATAAACGTGGAAAAAAATTAAAAAAATTTAACATGAAATAATTCTTTGTTCATGACCAGTGTTCACCTAATCAATCACAGTCTGGATGAAGTAGGTAAAGATGATTATGAAAACTGCAACACTGGAAACCCTATAAACTCCTACAGTTCTACTAATCAAACTTTGAGGGTTCCGACTACAATTGAGAAACATTTGAAAATATTTAGTGACAGTTGAAAGTATTTAAAATTCAATGACAATTGAGTCATGTTTGTAAAAGTTCTCTTATCCATACTTTAAACATTTATGATTGGTGTACTGATGAATTTTTACATAATAATTATAGAAAACACACAAAGTTATGAACCCCACATGAATAAATAATGTCAAAAAATTAACTCAACCCCCACCCAAATGTGAGGTGTCGACAGGGGGTTCTGTAAACCCCGACATGTACACCAAGCACAACTCTACTTCAAATGTCGTACGTAAAAGTTATTTGTCAAAATTCGACAATCATAAGAAAACTAATTGGTTGAGGATTTTATATCAAAAAAACTTTTTTACCATTTTTTTCGTAGGAAAAATAAAATGAAAAAAATAGTATCTCAGCTATGTTACAGGATTTCAAAGTACTTCAATACTAAAACGCTGAATAATTGAGATTTTATTCAAATTCGACGGAAAGTCAGAAACAAATAGTAATAATTCTTTTCTTCAAATATGAACATATAAAGTGCAATAATTAGTTTTTTGCAACTTTACATAAGCTAAGCATGGTAACAACAAAATAGAATGAATTGGCAGATGACATGTTTAAACATCATTTTCTTCTACATATTAAGGAATTGAATATTCGCAACTTACACTCAAATAATTATTGTTTAAAAATATAGGATATACGAAAAACAATATCACTCAAATTATAATAATAATAATAATAATAATAATAATAATAATAATAATAATAATTCAATAATTCAATATCTTGACAAATCACATGTTGGATTATTCGCTAATTCTGCCCACTATTATCCAATCTTTCCTATCAGACATGCCATCATGTCTAAACCTTGTTCTTGAGGTTGATTTTCTAGGAAAAAAAGAACATCATAGAAGAAAGTTCAACTTATTTTTACTACATCAACATGACCTCAAATGTTCCCAAGTGAAAACCTATAGGATACTACTGAATGTAAAAAATGTGCAACCATAGGAAACTAGCATACAAGTTGCTCGAAATCCACACGAGTAATGAAACATGTTTCCAGCACCACGCTCCATTTCTCAGTGGTACGAGGTTAAGGGCAATCCATCAATGACGAATCGAACGATAACAAATATAGAAGCAATTCACTCGATATCCTAGAGAAATATGCAGCCCACCTAAATTAAGTTTTGCACAGTCCTTCAGGAGGATCTCATATAGCACCAATGACAAAAAAATGCTGACCTAAAAGCAAATGGCATTGGCAACAGCTGATGAGTTCTAGCTTGAGATTACACAACCTGCTCAACAGTTCTTCAGAGAAGATTCTCTGAGATTTTGTTCCACGTTCCGAAGTACAATTTTTGCGAAGATTTTTGCTTCAAGTGGGCCACCTGTTGCGGCTGCTGCAGCTCGAAGCACCCGTGATGCTCCAGCGTTCTGCAGAAGGCTAACGTGATGCTGCGCATGCCGGCCCCCTGGGATGGTAAGCTGCAATCAAAAATAGAAATTAGCCAAGGACAATGACAGTTAATCCCTTTTTTTTCCACAAACTTCCGAGGACCGTTAGACACACACACAGAATAATCTTCTACCTGAAGAAGAGCAAATGCAGCACAAGCCTTTAGTATTGTTGAAGGATATCGCAACATGGAAACGAACCTTCCAATCTCAGCTCCCCTGAGTAAAAAGAGAAGGGCAAATAGAAGACTTTAAAGAAACAGAATAAAATATAGCTATAAATAGGAACTGTGTTTTAGGTCTTATAAGAAACAAATTGAAGAAGTTAAGTACATATAGTAGGATAAAAAAATCTGTCAGAATCAAGAAAATATTGGCGATGGTATGGAGCCCAGAGTATTTAGGACACACATGCACATATAAAGAGAACTTTTGAACTTCAAATTGGACCCAACTCACAAATTGGACCCAACTCATTTGACCAAATAAAGGCGTATTTTTGCTTGTCCAATCACAAAAAGGAAATTCCCGAATACCATTAAAATGTTATCACAACTACCTGG
>NW_019244379.1:26526-62792 GCF_002742605.1 Olea europaea var. sylvestris | reverse complement strand
CTTCCCGATATTTCTCCATCCCCTTTCACACTAGCTCCTTCAACTCCTAGCCCCCACAACTAACACCGCATCCAAATTTTAAATTTTAATCCCTATTGATACACACTATTATTCATCTACACCCGAGCATTATTCTCGATGACTGGAAATGACTCCCTCACTTGCAGCTTGATGTCCTTGATGACACATGCTTGAGGATGGGCAATCGTGTGACGACGGTGTTGTACGCCTAACGTCCTCTGGATATGATGTCCTTGGGAATTTATCTCCTCGAGCTTCTTGGGTTGTGTTGATCCAATAGGATTTCTATCTACTTGGAACTCTAACTATGGACTACTATTTCGATTCTTGACCCTGATAAGGACTCTATCTTAAGCATAATTTTGGTATTCGTCCAACTCCTTAATCGTACAGGACTCCAACAGATAAGGATATTCAGCTAGTTGAATCCGACTAGGAGAATGTCACTTACTACTATAAATACAGAACCTTGAGCCATTATTCAGGTACATTTTTCATTATTCTCCAGTTTATAATCTCACGCATATAATTCTCTTACCGACTTAAGTATCGGAAGGGTGACGAGAACACACTTCGTTGCCTTTGTTTCACGTACCGGAAGACTACGATCGTGTTCAATCAAAATCATCAAACTCGGGAAATCAACAGGTACGATTTTTGGTGGTATCATTGGCGTCGTCTGTGGGAAACGCTACCAAAAGCCATGGTTAATACACGATCAGGTCTTCCTTCCGCAAGCTCATCCGCTCCCATCCCTCATCCTTCCGAAGATCAACCGGCTCCTCATGAAGAATCCTTAGGAGTGCCCGCACCTCTTCCAGCGGTCATCACAACTGAAGCCTTTGAAGAGCTCCGTCAGCAGGTGGCCACGCTCACGCAACTGTTAAGTCAAAGAAATTCACATCCGTCGCCAGCACAAACAGAGCATCGAGGTTTTATGGCTGATGCTCGAGCACGACCGCCAAACCCCGCAACTGGTGGAATAGGAACCTCAGGTATTCACAATATGGCCTCGGGCTCGAGATCGGTCGCCATGGATTCCGGTGAAATTGCCCGGATCATTCAAGAAGGAATTACAGCTGGCCTGCAACGGAATGCTCGGGGGCTAACAAGTTTCACCCCTAACACTCCATTTACGCCAGAGATATTGTCATATCCCTTGCCCGATAGATTCAAATATCCTCGCATTAAAGAGTATAATGGGACGACCGACCCCATCAACCATCTCAATGTATATACTGATGTCATGAACTTGCAAGTTGCGCCGGATCAGGTTATGTGCAAAGCCTTTCCACAAACGCTGACTAATGCTGCTAGGGATTGGTTCTCGACATTGGAGCCCAACTCCATAGCCTCATTCTCAGATTTGGCTGATAAGTTCTCAGCCTTCTTTGCAAATAGCAAGCGAATCAGGAAAATCGCGGCCTCTCTCATGCAACTGCGTCAAGGACCGAATGAAATCCTACGATGTTTTATGACAAGATTTAACAAAGAAAGATTTCAAATACCCGACCTTCACATTACAGCAGCAGTTTCTGCCCTCACCTATGACATAAGGTGTGAGACCTTCAAAATGTCTTTATCAAATACCCCACCATAGACAATGACCGAGCTCCTTAATCGAGCTGAAAAATACATCAATATGGAGGAAACGTTGAATCCAAGGATTGCTGGTCATCCTCATGAAAAGGTCGAAAACAAGAGACAACATGATCCTGTCCCTCGGCATAAGCTTCCTCGAGATAAGGATATGAAATAATTAAAGTGGTCTTCAAGGATAAAGTCGCCCCCTGACACAAGAGATAGAAGCAAGTATTCCGAAATTCACCGAGATCATGGGCATACCATGGAGGATTGTCAAGCTTTGCAGCGGCAAATCGAAGCTCTCATTAAAAGAGGATTCTTAAGGAATTACATTGGTCATGATAAACGGCCGAGGAATGATCATGACAATCGGAAAGAGGTTGGAACCAGAAGCAATGCTCAACCCACTGCCGAGACAATTAATATTATCGTCGGGGGCATAGCATCTGGAGGAGACACAAATAGTAGGCGAAAGCAATATGCCCACCAACATGCTCATACCCCAAGAGAATCCCGTGATGAAGTCAAAGACATCACTTTTGGGGCAAGAGATTTGGAAGGAATATCATATCCTCATGACGATGCCTTGGTCGTCTCTGCGGTTGTGGCTAACTTCGAAGTAAAGAGGATACTGGTTGATAATGAGAGTGCAGCAAATATACTCTTGCAGGAGGCTTTCGCCAAAATGGGGATCTCTCCCAAACAGCTCAAAGTAGTAAAAACTCCTCTACAAGGATTTGGTGGAGTCATTATCTCTGAGGGCATCGTCAAGCTCCCGCTTACATTAGGATCTGGTGATACACAAGTGACGGAGATCATACCATTCCAAGTGGTTAATACCCCAATGGCCTACAGCATCTTCCTGGGAAGACCCCTATTGAACAAGATCCAAGCTATTGTATCAACTTTCCACCTTGCCATGAAGTTCCCCACAAGTCATGGCATCGGAGTAGTTTGAAGAGACCAAATAGCTGCCAGACAGTGCTATGTTACTAGCATCCGAGGAATGAATATAGATCGGAGTAGTTTGAAGAGACCAAATAGCTGCCAGACACTGCTATGTTACTAGCATCCGAGGAATGAATATAGATGTCATGCAACTTTCAGACCTCGAGCTCAAGCTTGAGCCAAGGGGTAGATTGGCCCCCGTTGAGGAATTGGAAGTAACTATTGGTCGAGATCTCAAGGCCAACCTCCGGGAGGAAGTCATCAATTGTTTGTCCCGTAACATTGATGTTTTTGCATGGAAGGTAGAGGATATGCCAGAGATACACCCAGAAGTAGCTGTCCATAGACTCAATATCAGCCCAGGAAGAGGTCGGCAAATTGGTGAGAGCAGGGTTCATAAGAGAAGTCCAATATCCCAATTGGCTCGCTAATTTTATTCTTGTGAAAAAGGCTAGTGGTAAATTGAAGGTCTGCATTGACTTCACAGATCTCAATAAGGCGTACCCAAAAGACAGCTACCCGCTACCCAGGATCGACAATCTTGTGGATAGTACATCCGGGCATAAGCCGTACAGCTTCTTAGATGCATTCTCGGGGTATCATCAGATCCTCATGGCCAAAGAAGACCAAGAGAAGACTTCATTAATGGCTGATTCAGCTATATATTGATATAGGGTGATGCCATTTAAGTTGAAAAATGCTGAGGCGACATATCAGAGGCTCATCAACAAAGTCTTAGCCGATTTGATAGGAAAGAACATCGAGGCCTATGTGGCAGACATGGTTGTAAAAAGTAAGAAGATAGAGCAACACATATCCGACCTAGAGGAGGTGTTCGTCACCCTACGAAAATATAAGATGAAGTTCAACCCAGAGAAGTGTGTATTCGACGTAGCTTCACGAAAGTTTCTGGGTTTCATGATCACTCATCGGGGGATTGAGGCCAACCCAATAAGATTCAGGCTTTGGCAGCAATGGAATCAATAAGGACTAAGAAAAAAGTTCAAAAGTTGACAAGCAGGGTAGCCGCCTTAAACAGGTTCATGTCCCAAGCAGCAGATAGGTGCTTCCCCTTCTTCAAAGCCCTCAGGGATAATCATTACTTTAAATGGAATGAGGAGTGCAAGAAGGCTTTTCAGGAACTAAAGCAGACATTGGAATCTCCTCCTATCCTCACCAAACCCGAGCCCGGGAATACTTTGTATTTGTATTTAGCCGTGTCTCAGAATGCAGTAAGTGATATCTTGGTGAAAGAGGTTAACAGGGCTCAGCGACCCATTTATTACGTAAGCAAAGTCCTACTTGATGCAAAAACAAGATACACTTTGGCAGAACTTTTCCTTGCACCGATAGTGGCAGCACGAAAGCTTCGCCAATATTTTCAGTCACATCCTATTGTAGTGCTCACCAATCAGCCCCTAAAACACATTCTTCAGAAACCAGACGTCTCAAGAAAATTACTGAAGTGGGCAATTGAACTCGGAGAATTTGACATAGAGTTCAAGCCCCGACCATCTATCAAAGCTCAGGCCTTAGCTGACTTCATTGCAGAATTCACCCCAAGGCTTCGGGGGCCAGATGGAAGCTCGAGCTCTTCCACAGGCGTGCAAATTTTCGTAGATGGAGCATCAAACTCCTCGGGCTCGGGTGCAGGGGTCATAATCATAAGCCCGGACATGCTCATAGACATTCAGTGTGCACTCAGGTTCAAATTTGAGGCGACCAATAATGAAGCCGAGTAATAATCAAGCCGAGTATGAGGCCGTCATCATAGCTATGGAACTTGCCATCAATCTCAAGCTTGAAAATATCAAAATTTACAGTGATTCCCAGTTGGTGGTTGGACAAATTGAAGGGACGTTCGATAGGAAGGACGAGAAGATGAGCTTATACTGCTTGAAAGTGCATGATCTCCAGAGAAAGTTCAAGAGTTGTGAAATTGTGAAAATTACTCGGGCTGAGAATTGTAAAGCCGATGCCTTGTCAAGATTAGTGTTCATGGGAATAGATGGGCTTGACAGGACAGTCCACGTTAGAATTGTAACTGAGCCAAGCATCAATCAGACCGTAGGTGTCATGGATATTGATAATGAGCCATTGTGGATAGATCTAATAGTGGACTTCATAAAACATGGCAATCTTCCAGAAGATCCTCGAGCAGCAAGGAGCACCCAGTCCAAAGCTCCAAGGTATTGCATGATTGAAGGAGTTTTATTTCGTAGAAGCCTCACACTTCCATACCTCAGATACCTTAAGCCTTTCGAATCATCCCAAGCCCTAGAAGTTCATGAAGAGATATGTGGAAACCATCAAGGAGCTCGAGCATTAGCCTTCAAGCTCATAAGGTATGGATATTATTGGCCTACCATGAAAAAAGTCGCCCAGGAATATGTCAAGAAGTGTGACAAGTGCCAGAGATTCGGCAATATCATCCACTCTCCCCCAGAAGACCTCACTAGCATTAGTTGCATGGCCCCGTTTGAGCAGTGGGAAATTGACATCCTTGGTCCCTTTCCAATAACTAGAGGGCAATTGAAGTTTGTGGTTGTGGTTGTAGAGTATTTCACTAAGTAGGTGGAGGCTGAGCCTTTAGCAACAATTTCAGAGCCTAAGTTGAGAACTTTCATTTGGAGGTCCATCATATGCAGGTTCGGGATATCAAAAGTCCTCATAACTGATAATGGCAGGCAGTTTAACAATGCACAATTTAAAAACTTCTGCTCCAACCTGGGGGTCAATCACCGTTTGACATCAGTTTCCCATTCTCAAAGTAATGGTCTTGTTAAAGTGACCAATCGGATTATATTGCAAGACCTCCGTACAAGGATCGGAGATGCAAGAGGTTCCTGGTCTGATGAGTTACCTTCCATACTTTGGACATATAGAACCGCTACGGGGGAAACCCCCTTCATGTTGGCTTTCGGTATTGAGGCCACTATCCCTGTTGAAGTCAAGTTGCCCAACCAAAGAAGGCTTGAGCCCGAAGATATAGGGCGCACCACTGAACACCTCGACCTCTTGGAAGAAGTTTGTGATCAGGCAACTTTAAGAATGACCTCTTACCAAAATAAAACAGCAAAGTACTTTAATAAAAAAGTGAGGACGCGAAGATTCAGAGACGGAGACCTTGTGTTAAGAAGGGCCGAAGCAGCAGATCATGTCCCGGGCAAGCTAGGACCAGTTTGGGAAGGGCCCTTCGAAGTCATACGACAGCTCCAAGGAGGTGCATACAGTTTAAGGAATACATCAGGAAGACCACTTCCAAGACCATGGAACGCCGAGAATTTAAAAATATATTACAAGTAACTTGGTCTTCCAGTTTTCAGTAGTCAGGCCTACGCATCAAGGTTTACATTTTCAATTCTCAGGCCTACGTGCCAAGTTTTATTTTTGGTAGTCAGGCCTGCGTGCCAAGTCTATTTTTAAAGTATAATAAGAATTAAGCTATTCATCAAAATGTGATATCGCTACTAAAAGCCTTGCCCCACGCAAGCACCTCAAAAGTCTTGCCTCACGCAAGCACCCTAAAAGTCTTAGCCCGAGCAAGCACCTCAAAAGTCTTGCCCCGCGCAAGCACCTCAAAAGCCTTGCCCCACGCAAGCACCCTAAAAGCCTTGCCCTGAGCAAGCACCCTAAAAACCTTGCCCTGAGCAAGCACTTCAAAAGCCTTGCCCCGCGCAAGCACCTCAAAAGCCTTGCCCCACGCAAGCACCTTCAAAGTCTTCTCCCGAGCAATAGTGGAAATATGTGTATGCTCGAGCTCAACACATTATTACCAAAATAATTTTATAAAATGGAGTCCTCGAGATATATCTGTGTATGCTCGAGCTCACCATATTTTCCCAAAAATGATTTTATAAAATTGAGTCCTCGAGGTCATTTGTGTATGCTCGAGCTCACCGTATTATTTCAAAAACGATTTTATAAAATCCAGTCCTCGAGATATACGTGTATAATATGCTCGAGCTAAATGCATTCTTAAGAAAATGATTGCGGAGTTTAGTCCTCGAGATATACATGTATAATATGCTCGAGCTCAATGTGTTCTTACGAAAATAATTGTAGAGTTACTCCTCGAGATAATTCCAAGTTAAGGAATGACCCCAGGATCGAGATATTACCTTGATCTGAAACATCATGTGGAGACTTTTTTACAATCCACATTCAGTCGTCGGGTTACATGTTAATAACATTATCGGTGTCATGATCGAGTTCATCACTTAGCAAAATGCCTAAAACTAACCCATCAAGATACGACTTTAATGGAATATCAACGTTGATTATCGAGCATAATGGAAAACAAACAACAAGATAAAATCGAGCATTCATTAAATTGAGCATTCATTTCAGTTAACAAAAAGAGTCGAAGTCATGTTCGGCCAATTGTCATTACATTTACATCAAAACAAAATGTTGGGGGTTTAGGGGTCGGGATTGCCTAATCCTAGTCCTCGTCTCCGAGAGCAGGGCCTTCATCCTCGAAGGCATCATCATTGTCCTCGGCAGCACCTTCCACATTCTCCTCGGAGTCCGAAAGCTCGAGACTCTCAGCAACCTGAGGGATCGTCTTGAGATCCTCGCGATCAACCTCGGGCATCTTGGCCCTCAGAAAAGCTCGAGCTTCCTTCAAACCATGAAGGTAGGAGCCTAAGGCGTACTTGCCCTTCAACTTATCCATTTCCTCGGACTTTACAAAGTCCTCGATAGCGGATACTCAGGCACCCTCAATCTTAGAGTCCATATCCCTCTTCAGCTGCTCAAGCTTCAACCCTTCGGCCTCATCCTTAGCAATACCAATCTCATCCCGAGTCTTTCTCAGCTCAAGCCTAACATCATCCCTCTCCTTCAGAATTTGAGCTCGGGCAACCTCAGCATCAGATAGCTTTTTATCTCGAAGCTCAACAGCCTCGACCAGTCCAGCCATCTTGTGGGATTCATCTATCCCTTGCAGTGACAGCCCTCGAGCAACACTGAGTGTTTGGCATCATGACAGACAGAGCATAAGAATAGGAAAAATACATGGAAAATTCATGTAAGGAAATAAAGTTTTACCTTCAAAGTAAGGAGCTCGAGAGCTTTCATCCCCTCGTCGAACCCAACGTCACCTCGATATTTTGCCACAATGCTCGGGACAAGATGGCATCGCTCAAAATCCTCGATGATCAAGGCCACCGGAGGAATGAAGTCATCCTCAAGATCAACAACCTCAGGAGTAACCCGAGGAGGGAGTGGCCTCGGTAGCCTAGGTGACGGTTGGGGTGACTCCCCTTGTCGTCGTTGTGGAATGGGGCTTGGAGGTCGAGGCCTTGATGTCGACGATTCACCAGGACCTCGAGAAGTCACTTCTGTTGTATACACTCGGGGCCTTTTCTTCCCCTTCTTCTGACCAGGAGCCCTGACCTGAGGCTCCTTAGATTTGGAATTCATAGCTCGACGAAGAGCTGACGGATCAAAAGACATATCTGCACAAAATCCAAGTATTAAGCACGAACACATGATCAAGCAATAAGAAACAAATGGACTGAAGAATAAACATCCTACCCTCGAGGCCTTTCACACAAGCAAGGTCGAGGATGTCATCCCCGAGAATATCATCTAAATCATACACCAAGGGCTCGAGATCTTCTAACATCTGTCGATCCCTCTCTAGGGTCTTGAAGTGGGCCTGTCCCTCACAAAATTTTGTTGTGTTCGGGATATCCCACAAAGGCCAAAAAGGGAGATCGGGATCTCGAGCTATAACATAGAACCACTTATCCTTCCACCCCTTTAATGAACTAGGCATCCTCGGGATCCTAAATGCACCTCGAGACGAAAGGTAAGCAAAGCATGTAAACCTAGGGAGCTGTTTTAGCTCGAAGACCATCCTACATAGGTCGAGGTAAGGAGTGATGCCTAGATACTTACAGGCGATGAAGAAATAAACGAGCATTCTCTACCCATTGGGCACTAACTGTCATGCGCACATAGAATGCTCGACTAGGAAGCCTACAAAAAAGGGTGCATGGGCCACCTGAACCCGGCCTTCAAAGAATCCCTAAAAATCACAAACTCCCCATTCCGAGCCTTATTCATCCTATCCTCGGGGTCGGGGGACCTACAGTCATTGTAGGGCATGACCCCAAACTCCCTCGCCGCCTGCAGTGCTAAATGTTCTTTAAACCTACACTGAACATCGGGATACGTAAGCTTGAGAGCCTCTACCGCCCTAGGATGAGCATCTAAAGGGACTGCCATAGGTATTATATGCGTCCTATCATCCCTAGTATCCCCCGAGCTCTCAGTCCTCGGAGACTCTCAGTACTCGACATCTCCTTTTAATTAAAAACTAAAGAAATAACTTAAAATTCCAGAACCCTACCTCAGTTACCCGACGCCCAAACAACAAAAAGCAAAGTTTTTAGCTCGACCCCGATCTCGCTCTGAAGGTTTCACAGAGAGTAAAAAGTAAAAAATGAGTAGGATCAAGGGGTATTTATAGAACCTGAGGGGAAGATCAAGGGTTACATCAATCCCAGCCATTGACCCTAGCCACGTGTCACCCATCCAAATACCCCCTTTTTTTAACTAAAATACCCCATTCTCGCGCATTTCAACTCAACGTCTCCTCTTCGTGTTATTGACCTCGACGATAGTCTCATATATCCTCGAGCTGTTTGCATCTCGCACCCTGAGATTTTGTTTTGAGCTCGATCCCAAGGACGGATGCACGGGGGCCTGTGATACACACTATTATTCATCTATACCCGAGCATTATCCTCGATGACTGGAAATGACTCCCTCATTATATTGCAGCTTGATGTCCTCGAGCATTGTCCTCGATGACACATGCTCGAGGATGGGCAATCGTGGGACGATGGTGTTGTACGCCTAATGTCCTCGGGATATGATGTCCTCGGGAATTTATCTCCTCGAGCTTCTTGGGTTGTGTTGATCCAATAGGATTCCTATCTACTTGGAACTCTTAACGATGAACTACTATTTCGATACATCTTAAGCATAATTTTGGTATTTGTCCAACTCCTTAATCGTACAGGACTCCAACAGATATGGATGTCCAGCTAGTTGAGTCCCACTAGGAGAATGTCACTTACTACTATAAATACAAAAACTTGAGCCATTATTCAAGTACGTTTTTTATTATTCTCCAATTTATAGTTTCACGCATATAATTCCCTTTCTTCCCTTTCTGACTTAAGCATCGGAGAGGTAACGAGAACACACATCGTTCACTTTGTTTCAGGTACTGCAAGACTACGATCGTGCTCAATCAAAATCATCAAGTTCGGAAAATCAACAGGTACGATTTTTGGTAGCATCACCTTTTAATCCCCAACCCATACTTTCTGATCCCCAAATCATCAATCGCTTGCCAATTTGGAAGAATAATTAGTACCAAAAGATCGTTTTCATGTATTCAATGTTCTCCACATAGACAACCCAATACATAAGAAATTATAAGTACTTTTACACAGTGAAGTATTTGGTAAAAAGCAGCAGCAGCAGAGGCTGAAAGCTGGAGAGAGGATCAAGTGGTGGCAGTTGAGGTGGGGAATGCGGCTATGGATCTTTGGGTAAAGAAGGGCTAGATGATACTGGTTGGGAGTTGAGAAATGGAAAAAAAACATGTAATTTCTATATTAGTCATTTCTATAAGTTTTTTATCGACCAATCATACCAAGAAGACGAGATATTTAAACCTTCAACAACACTAACAGGAGCTTCTGTATAGAGAACTGCATGCAAAACATGTATTTGTTTAATGAGAAGAGTTGAATTTCTTAATAAGATTGGATTTAGTATCATGGCACATAAATTTGCACATAAATTTAAAAAATAAAAATAAAAACACATCCAAATAAACTATAATCTATAAAATAGCCAACTTCTGAAGCTCTAAGTAACCAAATGCTACGAGTTAGGTCATAGTGCAAGACATCTATCTTAACATATATATATATATATTTTTAACACATTCGCTAAAACAGGTTAATAAAAGCAAATATAGTTGTAACTTAGAGAGAGAGAGAGAGAGAGAGAGAGAGAGAGAGAGAGAACCTGCATCTCAGGCAGGTTAATACAAGCAAATACAGTTGTAACTTAGAGAGAGAGAGAGAGGGAGAGAACCTGCATCTCAGGTGACCAGCATCTTGAATGTGAACAGAATTTGTTACTTGTGTCAATGCTGCAGTGGCTGATGATGCAGCAGCAGCAGAGAATGCTTGAGGATTGGAAAAGGACAGGATAAAAGCTTCAATGTGTATTAAGGCCAATCTTCTAGACGCAACTAAGCTTACACTCTTCCAATTGCTTTCTGTAGCAACTTGATCCACTCTGCAGAAAATGCAAATCTTCGTCATTTGTTGCCAAAACACGGCAGTCCCAAAAAATAGAGATAGAGACAGAAGCAGCAGCAGCAGCAGCAGCAGCAGCAGCTGTCTATGCATTCTCCAAAAAATAGAAAATGCAAATCTTCATCATTTGTTGCCAACAATTCTCTTAGATAAGTAACTTCTCTTTTACCATTCTTTCATCCTGTCCATGCATTCTCTCAATTTTGTGTTTTCTACACAACATTTGTCGTGAATAGTGAATTTAACACCACATTATACGTTCCAAAATAATTAAAAATCACATGATACATATTTCCAAATCATTGAATAGAATCAGCCACATAACAGTGTTAGACCCAATAACAGCAGTGCAACAGATATTGGAATTAAACGTTGTTTTGCAAGTCAAAATCTTCAATGAACATAAACCCACCCAGAGAAAATAATATCTATCAGACTCGTTGATTTACAAGTTCAGACTGATGGTGAGAACTGGTTCTGCGCCTCCATAATATTCATAGTTATACAGGAAGGTGAAGTTTAAAAAGAACTGCCTATGGAGTCGTAGTAAAAGTATGGGAAAGGGTCCACACAGGATTTTCACGTTTCCAGTGTAATGTATTCTTCAGATATGAGCATTTAGAAAATCACAGAAAGATCTCGCAAAACCTCAAGGCGGTTTGCTCTCATACATCATATCTTTAAATATCAGACGATATTTACATAATTACAGAAATATTTTTTCAGAAAATAAATCTCAGCTGAATCACCTTTTTACTCTCTGGTATACTGATTTTATTAAGTATTTGCTTTTTCCAACAGACGAAGCTGTGCTTCTGTGGTCAAACCTCATCATTGTGACCTCTTATCGACTTACATGGGCCAGTAAATTTAAACTATTTGGACTGAAGAGCGATCATTAAGAATAAAACTTACTTTTCAAGGCAACGAACGGGGGTCTTTCCATCATCTTGATACATGCCCAAACATTCTTACGAGCATTTATATGATTTACACCAAGGGTAATCAGGTAAATGACCTCACTCTTGTTAAAATGTGAACTATGGACATACAAGACTAAATTGGTGACAAGGCTTATTTTCTGCTCAAATTCTAAAACAACCTGCGGAAACTTATTTGCAGGTGCCCGTTAACCGTCGCGTTAAGGTTATTTGAAGAACCTCCATTTTGCAACCGTTGACACCTATAATTCGTTACCTATTTACCTTTAATGAAGCAGAAAATAAAAAAGTTTTCATATATTGTTTTTCCTTTTCACAGAGCCTTGGCATAATTTACTAACAATGTCATCATGAAAAGAACAATGAAAGGAAATGTTAAAGAGATACTGATTTAAATTTTCAGTGTAGACATTTATTAAGGAAGAAAAAAAGAAGACAGGTTTCAAGATATGTATAAATCTCACTGAGGCCAGCCACCCTTCAATATCCGAGGTGCAATTTTGATAAACTATTACATTACATGCCGCACATTTTTCTAGTAGCCTATATTGTCCATTTCAAGGAAAAAGGGAACAGGAGAAGATTCGAAGAGGATAAATGACTATTTTATTCTTGTATCTGGTATCAGAAGATTAAGTACCTTCCATCAAATATGTATGCCAGAGCCAGTGCTGACATGAAGCGGGCCATTTTTGATACAGAAGAACAAAGACGAACCAGGGCAGAAACCCCACCTTCCTCTACAATACGGAAAGCATTACCAGGATTGAAAGCAAGATTCCAAAGAGCCCCAGCAGCTGTCTCATGGACATCCTAAAAGTCGATGAATACATCAAGATCAATCCAAATCTCACAGCAATAAAAAACAGTGTAAACAAGAGAAACAAGAACAAGTAGAACGCCAATCATTGTATCAGATTCTCATGTAAATATCGGTATGTGTACGTCTGCTGAACAATCAATGCTTTATACTATTGAACAATTACAATTACACCACAAATCAATTGGCATCGAAGGCTTCAACAGGAATGAACCTCTTAGCGGAATTCTAAAGATTTTTCAGTCCTGACTTTCCGGTAGCTATTTACAAATTTCTGAATCTTAATCAATGTAACCTTTTGAGAAACTTCACTTCTCATGTACGAGATCTAAGTAAAAATGTGTTCAGCCAAGATTGGTTTGAGTAAAAAGGCTTGGTAGAAAGGTGTAATGTAATCACCTTTTAAACTTCACTTCTCCTTAAGTACCTGTTTGACATCCATTAATTTATTTTTTGGTTTGCTACACATTCACACAATAAAATATTTTACACATATACCAAAAACTTTTCTCTACTTTTAACTACACATTATCCTAAAAATCGATATTTAAAACTTTTTTTTCTACCATAATGATTGTCAGGCACTAAATATCGGCTGAATCACCAATTTTTTCGACTCCCACAGTACTATGTATCAAAATGGTTCGAATTGTCTTCTCTTCTGAGAAGGTCTTTCATTTATATAGGCAAAATTAACCAGTATACAAGGAAACTTAAACTATACATGCTAATTACATAGAGTGATTTTAGGGAGCTATATCTGGTAACTTACATATGGTAAGCTAAATCTCTTCTCCTATTTACACCTTAGATTAATGAGTCAATTACAGAATTTATGCCCCTGATATGTTGCTTTCTATTGATGAGTCAATCACAAAATTTAATGTGTCAATTATAGAATTTATGCCCTGATATGCTGCTTTCTGTTGACATCCCCCCTCAAATTGATGCAGGTTTATCAATCAGCATCAATTTGTTTGTAAGAAAATTATGTCGTTGCCACGTAAGAGACTTAGTGAAAATTTCTGACACTTGAAGATTGCTTAACACATGGGGGAGAGCAATTATCTGAGCCTCAAACGCCTCCCGGATGAAGTGGCAATCCACCTCGATATGTTTAGTGCGTTCATGAAAGATAGGATTGGCTGAAATGTGGATGGCACTAGTATTATCCACATTAAGAAGAGTAGGACCACATGGAGGAAATCCAAGCTCATCTAGTAGACCACGGAGCCAATGTATCTTAGCACAAGCTTGTGACATAGCCCGATATTCGGACTCAGTAGAGGACTTGGAGACACGGTCTTGTTTCTTGCTTTTCCAGGAAATAAGAGAAGGGCCAAGAAACATACACCAGCCAGTGGTAGAACGTCGAGTATCACTACATCCGGCATAGTCAGCATCACTATATCCGGCAAGATCAAGTGAGGTACCTACAGGGTAAAAGAGTCCCCGCAAGGATGTACCTTAAACATATTGATGATTCTTCGAACTGCGGCCATATGGAGATGTCGAGGAGAAGCCATGTACTGACTAACCTGCTGGACTGCATAAGAGATATCGGGCCTAGTGATTGTCAGATATACCAAGCTGCCAACAAGAGTGCGATAAGTTGTGGGGTCTAATAACAGGTCACCCTCATCTTTGCGTAGCTTGAGATTAATTTCCATGGGAGTTTCAAGAGGTGTAGAGTCCTGGAGACTAGCAGCAGCCACCAAGTCTTTGGCATACTTATGTTGTGACAGAAAAGTACCACGTGAATCAGCAATAATTTCTAGACCAAGAAAATATGTGAGAGAGCCAAGATCCTTCATGTAAAATGAGTCCTTTAAATGCTGTTTTAATTGGGAAATCAGAACTGAATCTGTACCCGTGATAATTATATCGTCCACATACACTAAGATAACCACAATACCAGACTTAGTTTTGCGAAGAAATAAAGATGCATCATACTTGCTTTTGAGAAAAGTAAATTTGAGTAGAGTAGTGACAAATTTCTCATACCAAGCATAGGGGGCCTGCTTAAGACCGTACAAAGATCGACGTAACTTGCACACAACAGAAGTAGGAGCGGAAAGTAAACCGGCTGGAGGACGCATATAAACATCTTCCTTGAGATCTCCATGAAGAAATGCATTCTTCACATCCATTTGATGTAAACCCCAATTTTGAGAAACAGCAATAGCCAATATAGTGTGGATGGTGGTCGTTTTAGCCACCGGAGCAAAAGTCTCATCGTAATTCACACCATATTCTTGATTATTTCCAAGACCTACTAAGCGGGCCTTATATCTGTCCAAACTACCATCAGATTTAACCTTAATAGAATAGACCCACTTACAACCAAGAGGAGTCACGCCTGCTGGACAATCTACCAATTCCCAAGTCTTATTAGCTTCAAGAGCACTTAGTTCCTCATTCATGGCCTGCTGCCAACATTTTTCTTTAACTGCCTGTGAGTAACTGGTAGGAATAACAATAGAGGATATAGTGGCCGAGAGTGCACAATTGCAGGTACATACCATAAGTGACTCAAATCCATAACGGTCAGGAGGATCAAACACTCTAGAGGAGAAGCGCAAAGGAGCAGATGGTAAGGTAGGAGCAGAAGGGGGCAGCACTTGAAGTCTTCGCTCATAGACCATACCTGGCTTATACCTTTCGAACTTGATTATTAGGAGTACTAGAGGTGTCATCAAAAGAAGGTAAGAGAGAAAGAGAAGGATTCTGTGATGAAGACATAGGAAAGAACCATTGATTTTCACAAAAGAGCACATTTCGTGAAACACGAACCCGATTAGAGTTTGGATCATAGCATAAATACCCTTTTTGTGTGACACTATATCCTAAGAACGCACAACGTACGAACTGAGCAGAAAGCTTGTTCCTGTCTAGTGGAGGAAGATGCATAAAATATACACACCCAAAAGTGTGTAGATTTGAGTAGGTAGGATTGCGATGATGAAGTTTGAAATATGGAGGCTGAAAATTTAGAACTTGGGAAGGGAGTCTATTGATAAGAAAAGTTGCTGTAGCAAGTGCTTCTACCCAAAACTTTGGAGGAACAGAAGACTCAAAGAGCAAGGTCCTTACAACATCTAAAAGATTGCGATTTTTTCTTTCGGCAAGTCCATTTTGTTGTGGAGTGTATGGACAAAAGCGTTGAGAGATAATACCTTTAGATTGCAAGAAAGATTGGAACTCATGACACATATATTCCCCACCCGTGTCAGATCGAAGAGTTTTAATAGTGGCTGAAAATTGGGTGTTAACAAGAGCTAAGAATAGTTTGAACATAGAACAAACTTCTGATTTGTGCCGCAAAAAGTAAACCCACGTATATCTGCTGTAGTCATCGATAAACGTCACAAAATATTTGTATTGACCATGAGAAATGATAGGACTAATACCCCAAACATCATTATGAATTATTTCAAATGCGTAAGTTGCTCTACTTCTTCAAAAGGAAAAGGTAAAATCTTACTTTTGCCCAGTTTACAAGTTGTACACACAAGAAAAATAGTGGAAGAAGAATGCTCCTTATTAGATAACGGATCAGATTTCAATAAACAAGATGGAATCCTAGAATTAGGATGGCCAAGACGCTTATGCCAGACTTCATTTGACACTTTAGACTTATTACAAAGTAAAGATAGGACTGAGGAAGATAAGCTATGTGGAATAAGTAATTGTAGAGAAAAGAGACGTCCGTGCTTAGGCCCATTCGCTATCACCTGCCCTGACATTTAATCCTGTACAATACAACCATCATTAGTAAAATGTACATTATAGTTTTGGTCCACAAGTTGGCTGATAGATATCAAATTCACAGAGAGATTTGGCGACATCAGAACATCATTAAAGTTAGATGATACATCACCAACTGCCTCAATGGGCAGAGCACTACCATTGGCTGTTTGAATATGTGATGAGCCAACATACTTTCTGATATTACTTAATCTATGAAGAGTATTAGTCATATGATTTGAGGCACCTGAGTCTAAGATCCAAGAAGTAGAGGAAGAACCATTACCTTGAAGACCAAATGCTGAAGAAGCACTCACAATCATTTCATGCACCGCCTCTCGAGTTATAACAGGTTCTGGACGCTGTAAACTAACAGCAGACGTTGCAGCATCCACAGTAGTAAAGGCTGGTTGTGAACCAGTAGAAGTAACAGCAACATGATAAGCCTTATTGGAACGTGAAGGACGAACAGGATACTCTTTAATAATATGCCCTGATTGCTTGCAGTAGTTACACACTTTCTGAGGGCAGTGAGGAGCAATATGGCCATACTTCTTACAACTATAGCACTGTGTGGTGCTCATATCACGTCCCTTTCCCTTACTATGAGCAACATAAGCAGCTGAGACAAGATTAGAAGAAACACGTGCCTGCTCCATAATATTTTGAGTATTGAGACGTTGTTCCTCACACAAGAATTCTCCAAAACATACCTCCAAAGTTGGAACAGGATCTCTATTTACTAGAGAGGCACGAATAGATTCAAAATCAGACCTTAATTTCATCAGAAATTGGTCTCTTTGGCTGGTTTTGTATATGTGTTGTACTGCCTCCATTCCTGCCTCCAACCCTTCTGCAGAGACCTTGGCCGTAACAAGGTCTGAATAATCATTCCACAAAGTCAGGAAACCAGAGTAATAATCTTGAATAGATAGGTCTCCTTGGGTATAGTTAGCAATAGCCAACTCAAGCTGGAAACGCCTATCATTGTTGTTTTGGTTATAGACTTGCTTGAGATAATCCCACATAGACTTTGCAGACCTATGGGGACGCAAAGCAAGAATCAGATGTGGTTCCATAGAACTAAGAATCCACGACATGATCTGGTTATCTTTGGCAGCCCAAGCTGCCTTGTCAGCAGCAGTAGAACCTCCATCGTTGCTCCCATCTATATGATCCCAGAGCTGTTTTCCTTTGAGAAATGTTTCTAGTTGAAACTCCCAGGCAGCATATTTTTTGCCAGTGAATCTGACACAAACATTATCTAACTTCTCCATAATTCTTGAGGCTATGACTGAAAAAAATATATTTCTTAGACTATAGCTCTGATACCATATCAAAATGGTTCAAATTGTTTTCTCTTCTGAGAAGGTCTTTCATTTATATAGGCAAAATTAACCAGTATACAAGGAAACTTAAACTACACATGCTAATTACATAGAGTGATTTTAGGGAGCTATATCTGGTAACTTACATATAGTAAGCTAAATTTCTTCTCTTATTTACAACTTAGATTAATGAGTCAATTACAAAATTTATGCCCCTGATATGTTGATTTCTATTGATGAGTCAATCACAGAATTTAATGTATCAATTACAGAATTTATGCCCCGATATATTGCTTTCTATTGATGAGTCAATCATAGAATTTATGCCCTGATATGTTGCTTTCTGTTGACACTATGAAGTCCTCTGGGAAACTCAAACCATTTCAGAATGCAAGACTTAAGAATATAAGCCAAGTCTCTCATGTGACCATTATCTCAACATCACCCCTAGTGTATATATTTTGTGTGAATATCGGGTCAAATAAGAATCATTGAATCCATTTGCGATCAATTACTTAACTCATTCATGGCTTTCGGCTCAAGAAGATAATTCTAGGAGTTCAAAAAAGTTTGGTGTGATGTATGAATTTTTTTGTAGGATGATTACAAAAGGAGAGAGTGGCCTTGTGTGGCATATCACAATTCGTTTTTTACAAGCTCCAATTTAGAATCCACGATAAAAGTTGACCATTAAGCAATTAGTGAAAATTAATCATTAAATGCAACTTAAGACCACCAACAACCTAACACTTTATCATGGTAAGGCAAAACCAAACAATAGAGCATGGGTCATAATATAGAGAGAACAAATACCACACTTGAATTGCATACAGAATGATTCAGGGGGCACCAGTGATGTTTCAAAAATAAGAAATTACCTCAGCATCTGATTGTGCCAGCGATATTAGTGGTGCCACGGCGCCTCCTTTTCCAATGGCAATGCTATTACAAAAACAACATATACATGATGGATAAAATTCTAGGCAATGAGAAAATTCAAAACTATGTAATGACCGTGAACCAATGTTCGTCAATATCATGGCATTGTGATTGACTATGAAAATAATAAGTATTGACCAGCTCTTTGAAAAATCAAAACTCATGGTTCTAACATCAAGCCTGAAGTATGAATGTCATCTGATTCTTTCTTCTTTCGTTAACAAATTTTTTATCTTCATATAGTGTTGTATAATAGAGAAATGCTATCTCATCATATATAGTCATATAACGATATTCATGTCCCTGAAGAATTCCTCATCCTTCAACTGCTATGCCATACAATTTGTTGTTCCTAAATTTATTTACACAGTATGTATAAATTACTACATAAAATGATAAAATCACTTAAAACATGTAAGGAACCACTAGACAATGAAACTGTTATATAGACTTGGCATACCCCAATTAGCAGCAGCCCTTTGCAAAAATAGTAACAATTTTCATACCTATTTGCTTCTGACGCAGACAAACCCCACAGAGCACCAGCAGCCCTCTCCTGAAGGTCAAAAGAGGCATTTGAACAGGAACGTGCAAGAGCAACCTAAACCACTTCATAAGATATAGCGTGAGCTAAAAATATAATTTTTAAGAACATTAAAAATTTAATTATTCTTTAAGGATAACCTTCAGCGGCATAAAAAAAAAACGCAACAAACGAATAGCAATTCAATTTTAATGTATGGGAAATATTTGAATATAGATGACTTGATGAGTTGTAACACTATTGCACTTGCGGAAAGAGAGTAACTATAGGCATTTTCCCAAAAAGTTAAGAAATAGTTATACAATCAAGAATGCTCAGACAAAATTCATAATGCTATGTTCGATAAGTTCCCTAATAACTCAAATATTAGAATCTCATTGAGACGAGAAAAAGGTTCTTCACAGCATTAAAAATATATGAACTAAATGAAGGCCTCTTTGCAGAATATTAATACTTGGGAGGGAAGAGTCGCCCTATTGTGCAGGCAACAGGGGAAAAACAAGAGAATATCACTGGGAATACATCATCCATGAAATAAATTAGTCTTAGTAATACTGGAAAAAAAAATGTATTTTCCCCTTAATTTGATTGCAATAAAGAGGTTTGCTTTTACGTAGATATGCCAGAAATAATCCATAGAATATAGGGTAAGAAGCGTGATACTGAAATGTCCAATTTTAATTCTTTTTAATAAATCATTGTAATGCTAAAACTGGTTTGGGGAACAATTTAGGTCCATTTACTCCTTTCATGTATGCATCTGTTAGGGGATATGCACCTAGGAAAAATGACCAAAACTGAACTGTGGTTTAGATTGATCCATAATGATGAAAAACAACTCATGTTTAAAACAAGTTAACACGTGGTTTGCATAGGGACCAATGGAAAATTATGTGGGTCCTATAACTTCTTTCATGATATAATGTGCAATGAGTAAATATATAGCTCTCTTACTATGGCTAGACAAAACTCCCAAACCGAATCGAACCCGAACAGAACTGAATCGAACCGAACGGTTCTTCTTAAGTTAAATACCCAAACGGGAATCTAAATTGAGAACCTACGGGTTCATTTCGATTCTAAATTAATAACTCAAGAACCGAATGGGTACTAAATCTTCCTACTTTTTTTAATTAATTTATTTAAAAAAAAAAAAGCCAAATTCTTTTATTTTTCTAAATAAATTTGCTAACTAGTTAATTTAGCTCAAACCAAAAAATATGACTTTTTTCATTTCTAATTTTCAGTTCAAAGCCAACTTAATTAAATTAACTTAAGTTTTATTCAAATCTGTTATTCTACTGTAGTACAATTTCTACCATTATAGAGAAATCGAATTGAAGCTTGATAACGTCTCTCTTAATTATTTTAAACTCGCTATCATCCTCTTCCTGTAATTTTAACAATGAAATTTATAAAGAACTAAGCAAAAAGATACACAAAAGACACATAAGATTGAATTACGTTATTTTATAACAGCTAAATTGAACATATCATTACTTGAATTAATGTAATTTTGTAAATATTAAAAATTTAATTATAATGCGGAACCTGGGAATCGAATGGAATCGAACCCGAATAGTTCCATAAATAAATTTGGATCTGACGGTTCCACTTACTAAATATCCAAAAATTTCAGGTCCGGTTCGATTCTTGTTAGAACCGAACTGGATCGGACCGGACCGAATCAGACCATGTGCAGCCCTATCTCTAACTGTTACTATAATTGAAAACAGTAATGAATGGTACTATAAATTATGATATTTTTTATTTGAGTTTACCAAACAAGAGATGTCATGAAATTAGTGAAAAATCCACCAAAAGCAAAATCATCCTATACAAAATTGATTCAGAGCTCGACTAGTTCAATTTTCGATTTTCCAAACAGACGTGAAGTTATTTTATGATCCAGCCAACCACCATGAGTGCACATATATTAATGCAGGGCACCAATTTGCAGTGACGTAATTCTAATTGACTTGTATTTGTTAATATAAGGATTCAATCACAAGCATGCCATATGATTGTGGCATCAGAATTATGGACCAAAAAACACAATTTGCAAAGTTAAAACCCCACATATCCAGTGCATTCATCTGCATGAAAGGTAACATAAGCAAATTTGCTCATTAAGCCCCCTGTCTAGTACATGCATGTATATATGCGCAAGCAAACAATGAATCGGTTAATCTTTTCAAAAGGGCACACATAATACAGCAGCAACAGGCCGATATTACGCATATGTAAGTGAGTAATTCTATTTCTTGTTTCCATTTTTGTCAGTCTCCAAATAAACCATCACTAGCAGAAAACTTCAAATGGAAACAATAAAGTTGAACCATAAAAAAACTTGAAAAGGAAAACCTGACAACTTGAAGCTACTTACAGAAGAATTCAATTCCAGGATAAATTTCATATATGATGTCAACAAACTTAAGAATTTAATGTTTATTAGCATCTCAGGAGCCCAATATATAGAGCCTGATAGACAGGCACATGCACACATGAATGACAAAGATTGACAAATACAATAAATTCTATAATAATAATTATGGTAAAGGCAAATTAACTATTCAAAAGTTCCTCATAAAAGGATAGAGACAAGCTCGTGCGTGCATATTATTTATGGGCTAGGTTTCTTCAACTATTGCAGACTTGCTAGTTCCCACAGGTCCAGAGTTCAAGCTGATTACTACATAGTCATAGAGAACATAATGAAATATTTCACAGACTAAGCTAGAAGAATAGCTACCTGTCAGAAGCCAAAATACAAACAAGATTCCAAGAATTTATTTTTACATGTATGTCAAAATATTACCATTCACTGTGGTTCAAAGTAACCTAGTAAGCAGTAATAATCAAGGTTTTCAGAAAAATATATTCCTTATTCGGAGTCTTAATCAGCTGTTATCGCCATAATGTTGGTATATTATGGTAACCACCACATAAACAATGAATTCATAGTTCAACTTTTCACAGGTTGAATTACTTCAACAAGAACGTGCTTCAGAACATCACATATATAAGGAGGACCACATTTCTTCTCATAATTCCTCCATTTTATTTTCTATTTTTTTTTCTTGATCATGTGGGGGCAAACATACAGCATGCATGAAAGAATATCCACCTCATAAAAAGCAGAAGAAGGCCCATAGTACGATTAGGTATCCACCATGTGAGGGTGGTTTAGGAATAAATGTTGATCTTAGCTTTGGCATTGTTGCACAAAGTGGCTGCCCTCAAATTTAACCTTACAGACACATTATACTTCAACTCTTTAATGGCACTTTATGGATTTGTATTTTTGGGTAAATTTAAGGCTTCCAAAATTGTCAACTCGTCCCCACACTTAAAAATAATTTAAGAATAGTTGTTTCAAGACATTTCATAGTTCTGGCAAAGTACTTTTGACCAGGGATGCTGTGAAAAAGACGTAGAAATATGAAGTAGAAGAATGCATACCAATGCCTCAACGCCACCTGCAGCTGCAATTGCTTCTCGATTTCTGTCATAAAGGATAAATTCCATAAAGCACCAGCAGCTTCTTGCCTGCATACCAGCGAAAAATAGCGTTTGTGTTTTCCATTCTTATGCGCAACAAGTATCCTCCAAATGAAGAAAAGCAGCAACGAAGCTACCCATGCAAAAACCATAGAAAAATGGGAACTGTTGATTGAAATTTCGATTTTAAAAATGCACCACCTGACACCATCATGAGAAGAACGAGTAAGTTGCAACAGCACCTCAAGGGCTCCCGCTTCTTGTCCAAGAGCAGCATTGTTACTATTGCTATCTCCATGAGCAGCAAAATTTCTAAGGCACGAGCCACCAGGAAAATAACAATGAATATTGGTGAGAAATTTGAAATGTAATTGTTCAATATGGAGATATCTTTTGTGCATAAAAAAGTAAACTAAAAATCCAACTGGCCATGGAGTAACATCTAAGAGTTACTAAAACCTGCTACAGTACTCCTCCAAACTAATAAAAGAATAAGGCTAGGGAATATTGTATAATGATATATGACATCACTTGCAAAGAAAGATCATTACATGGTCAAAACAAAAGAAAAAAGGCTTCTCAAAGGAAAAGACAGAGTGCAACGGAGACTTTCTAGATATTATAGCTGAAATGAGGTAATAAGCTATTCAGCAATTTCACTTAAGACTCCAGTACCATATATTGGAAAGGATTTGGAAATAAATAATTTTTCTTTTCAGAATCAAAATATTGGAAGGCTTGACAAACTTCATTTTTCAAAATATGGTGAAACTATCAACCTTCAACATACGTAAGCTCTTCATATGAAAAAACAAATTACATTTTACATATATGGAGGAGGGGACCAATGCAACAAGGCATAAGCAAAAGTTGGTGTAGCCCTCACATAAAGAAAAAAAGTACAAAGAAGCTCTAATAGAAAGCAAATATGTCATGACAAGTTAACTTAAAAGGGGTAGAGTTAGGCAGCCCAAGATCATCTGATCCTAGTAAATCATAATTGTTTCTGAATTCTTGCATGGAAACATTACTATTTCTTGATTTCCTAACTACTAGTTGTATAATGAATGATAGTCCTCTAACATAGTGATGGTAGACACACACGTGAATAGTCTGGTTCTTTTAAATTATTATTATTATGAGAAATCTCAACCTGCTCTTGAGCTCCTTTAACCTTGCAACTCCTGGCCAAAGTTACTAAAGCAGGTACTCCGCCCGCTGAAGCAACTTCCATGCTGCACTTATAATCCGCTGCCAAGTTTGCTAACGCACCTGCAGCACGTTCCTGAAATCAAGAAAAGAACCAGGCATTAGTGCTTGAGCACTGTAAAGCAACTCAGTTAGAAAGGATTCAATTACTGGGCGTTATAATCACATAAAACTACTCAAAAACTTCAATACGTGTGACACATACCAAAAGTCCTTCACCGCCAGCAGTGCCAGACCACTTAAAGATAAGATTGACTAGAGCTTTTACAGCACCAGCTTCAGAAATGACAATCTGGAAGCAGAATTTGATTTATCATTATTTTAAAGAAACAGCATAAATAAAATGAAAAAGATCTAATATAAACAGAAGAGAAACAACCTTGTGCTCTTCACTAACGGAAAGGTTCCAAAGTCCTCCAGCAGCCTCTTCAGCAACCAGCCTGTTCATAAAACTAGCCAGAGTTTTCATCTTGATCCCTCCTTCCTCTGCTACAGCTTTTGCAACATAGGCATGCTCTGATAAGTTTACTAAAGCCTGCACATTTTAAGAAAATTTATAGCATGTCTTGGGGTAATTTGAAGTGCTTATACATAGATAAAAAAGTGGGCAGTGAGTTGTGGCCTGTGGGCCCCATAAAACGTGTCATAAAAGTAGTTCGCCAGTTCAAATTATAATTTAAGCAGTGCCAAACATGCATTTAACATGAATCGGTTTTTAGGCATTATAAATGATGAATAATCTTAAAAACACAACTAATGATTACTATCTTTCAACTTCTACAGGAAAGAATGCTAAGCAAAATATTAACAAGATCGTAGGATAAATTTGATCGTCTGACCTCCATCAGACTAAAATAAAACAAAAGAAACTAACTGCTCAAGAAAATTAAACTAAATCATGAGACTGAAAATTATGGGTCTAGAACCATTTATTCTACTCTTACCTTCGCAGCTTCTGCTTGTGGCCCTTCCTGCCATGAGGCCCATGACCTAGCAAGGTTTAGAAGAAGACGTATACCTCCAACTTGAGTAAATGCTTCAGCCCTTCGAGGGTCTATAATGCCATTTTCATCATCAATGACAACAAAAGTATCAAGAGCTGTGGCCGCTCTTTCTTGAACTTCCTCCTCTGCACTCTGCAAGAAACTAAGCAACAGCGAGGTGCCTTGGTTGAGCCAAAAATTATCCAAACCTGGAGGGTTGATCTCTGATATTCGTAGAAGTGCATAGCAGAGGGTCCATTCCAGCCACTTCATCACCCCATCTAATTTCCTATCCTTAATATTCATATTTCTCCAATCCAAGAAAACATTCCTCTCATTCTTTGAAGTATCAGCAAATAGTGATGCGACTCCTTTAAAATTGTCCGTAGAGACGGCAAACAGAACTTTACCTTTATAATTGTTACCTGAAACAAAGGTGGCATATTCCTCAAGTGCTCGGCAATTTAAGGCGCACAGGACCTTCAAACCGTGCCATGATTTTGACAGTCCTATAACAGCATTAGGGGTAATATCTTGTTGGGCTTTCCCTCCACTTGAGGGACTTGCTCTAATATTAGCCCACCAAGGCCTTGACCCATTTAATGGTCCATTTTAATATCCAAATTAAATGTACAAATATAGACAAGCTGAAAAATGGGGCTGAATTAATTACATTCCAAAAAGGGCAAGTCCATTTTCTTTACGGCATTTCCGTTCTTTTTGCCAAATGATGGGGTCTTGTTTGTAGTGCGATTTACCTGAAATTTCAATATGTTATTCTTGGCAAAGATACCTACATTTTGACTAGAGCTGATCGTCGATACTCTTCTCCATTTCTCTGGGTTCTACACATTAGTCTAGTGAGATTTTCTCCTTATTATTGTGTGTATTTATTTTGGATGATGTTGTTGTTGATATTCAAGAACTACATGTGTTCTTGATGTATTGGTAGCCTCTAGATTGTGTTCTGGAGAGAGTTAATTGTATATCCCATTATTTTATAGTGGAAGGATTTACTGAACTAGGTCCCGAGGTTTTACCTTCACGTTGAAGGGTTCCCCTAGTGAACAATTATTGGTGTTCTTATCTTTACATTTCTGCCAGTGTGTGTGAGTTGGAGCCGGTGTTATTTTACTACCATTATTAATTCTGCATAATAGAGGATTGTGATATTATATTCTGCTGCGTGGTTGTGTTAATTGGTTCAACCCCCAACAAAGTGGTATCAGAGCTTTGGTTGAGTATCTGTGATTATTGTGAGAATTAAAACGGAGGATTCGGCTAGTGGCATGGTTAAACTCACATCTTCAAATTATTCTATTTGGAAGACTAGGATGAAGGATATTTTGTATTGCAAAGATTTGTTCGATCCCATTGAATTGAATGGCAAGCAACCCAATTCTAAAACTGATGAGGATTGGAAGAAATTGAATAAAAAGGCTGTTGAACAAATTAGGCAGTGGGTTGATCAGAGTGTCTTCCATCATATAGCTAAAGAAGTA
The DNA here is from genome assembly GCF_002742605.1 of Olea europaea var. sylvestris. Taxonomy (NCBI): domain Eukaryota; kingdom Viridiplantae; phylum Streptophyta; class Magnoliopsida; order Lamiales; family Oleaceae; genus Olea; species Olea europaea. The sequence continues at coordinate 36,371 of NW_019244379.1, read as the reverse complement.
GATGCATACAGTCTTTGGCAGAAATTGGAAGGTCTTTATGAAAGAAAGACAGCACAGAACAAGGCCTATGTGATCAGAAGGCTTGTGAAATTAAAGTACAGGGATGGTAATAGTGTTGTATAGCACTTAAGTAGCTTTCAAGAGTTGTTGAATGAATTGACTACCATGAAGCTTACACTAGATGGTGAGGTGCGGGCTTTACTTTTGTTGAGTTCATTACCAAATAGTTGGGAAACTTTAGTTGTTTCTTTGAGTAATTCAGCTCCGAATGGTGTGATCACTGTCAACATGGTGAAAGACAGTATGTTTAATGAAGAAGCCAGAAGAAATGAGCAAGGTGCGTCTTCTAACTCTGAAGCACTTGTTACGGAAAGAAGGGGGAGAAACTAAAGCAGAAAACCTTATGGTGATGACAGTAGTGACAAGTCTAGAAGAAGATCAAAGTTAAGAAAAGGGATAAAATGTTATCATTGTGGCAATCTGGGGGATCTTAAAAAGGAGTGTAGAAAATGGAAAAGAGAATAGTTAAAATTGAAAGGTGAAGAACAAAAAGAGACTGCAGTAGTTGTATCTGATGCAGAGGTGTTTGTTGCTTGTGATGAAGCATTTGCTAGCCTTTCATGCCAGGATTCTACGTGGATAGTTGATACAGGAGCTTCTGTTCATATTACTCCACGTAGGAATTTCTTTTCATCCTATACCAGTGGTGATTTTGGTTGGATCAGGATGGGAAATGAAGCTAAAGCAAGAATTGTTGGTATGGAGGATGTACAATTGGAAACTAGCATTGGTAGCAAGTTATTTATTAGGGGTGTCAAACATGTTCCTGATATGCGCTGCAACTTGATTTCTGTTGGAAAGTTTGATAAAGAAGGCTATCATAATCACCTTGGAGATGGTTCTTGGAAACTTACAAAGGGTTCTTTTGTTTTAGCAAGAGGGAAGAAGACTAATGGTCTCTACAAAACAGAAGCAAAACTAATTCACGAAAATGTGAATATTGCTGAAAATGAAGTCTCTACTGAGCTATGGCATAAGCGGCTTGGTCACATGAGTGAAAAGGGACTTCAAATTCTTACTAGAAAGAAACTCCTACACAACATGAAAGGTACATCACTAATCCCTTATACTCATTGCTTAGTTGGTAAGCAAACTAGAGTTGCATTTCATAGATTCACTTGATCTAGTAAGACTCACATTCTTGATTTAGTGCATACTGATGTTTGCATGATGCAAAGTAAATCTCTAGGTGTTGCATTGTATTATGTTACATTTATTGATGATCACTCTAGAAAAGTGTTTGCATATTCTTTGAAGTCTAAAGATTAGGTGCTGGAAGTATTTAAAGACTTTCATTTGAAAGTTGAAAGGGAAACTGGAAGACGGTTAAAATGTGTCAAAGCAGATAATGGTGGTGAATACAGAGGGCCATTTGAAGAGTACTGCAGAAGACATGGCATCAGGCTTGAGAAAACTGTTCCAAAGACCCCACAACAAAATGGGGTGGCAGAAAGAATGAACATGACTATTTGTGAGAAGATCAGATGTATGCTCTTTCATGCGAAATTGCCTAAGCACTTCTGGGCTGAGGCAATGAGGACAGCAGTTGACTTGATTAATCCTTCTCCATCAGTTCCTTTGAATGGTGATGTTCCACAAAGCTTTTGGATAGAGAAAGATCTATCTCTTGATCACTTGAGAGTTTTTGGCTGTCGGGTATCTGTTCATATTCCTAAAGATGAAAGGTCCAAACTGGATAGCAAAGCAAAACAGTGTATATTCTTGGGTTATGCACATGAAGAATTTGGGTACAAATTGTATCCAGTGAACAAAAAGATTATCAGAAGCAGAGATGTTGTATTCTTTGAGAATGAAACCATTGAAGATTTGGATAGGACTAAGAAGTCAAATACAGTCAATGAAGAATAAATCAGTTCAGTTCCACATGTACCACTACCAGACCCTGTGGTAAATGATGATCACAGAGAAAATGTGCAAGAAGAAAATGACACTATAGGAGATAGATTTGATGAAGCCTCTACACAGGGTAATGTAGAACCAGATCAAATTCAAGAGAATATTTCTCTTAAGGTGTCAACTGAAGAGGGGTTGAAAAGATCTATTAGAGAGCGCCAGCCTTCTAAGAAATACTCCAGTAATGAATATGTGTTACTTTCTGATGGTGGAGAGCCAGAAAGTTATCAGGAGGTTCTGTTACATGATCAGAAAAATGAGTGGTTAAAAGCTATGCAAGAAGAGATGAAATCTTTGCATAAGAATAGCACCTATGATTTAGTAGAGTTGCCTAAAGGCAAGAGAGCACTTAAGAACAAATGGGTGCTTAGACTAAAAGTTGAACCACATAGCTTGCAGCCAAGGTACAAGGCAAAGTTGGTTGTGAAGGGGTTTGGTCAGAAGAAAGGTATTGATTTTGAAGAAATCTTCTCACCTGTGGTTAGAATGTCTTCAATCCGAGTTGTGTTAGGATTGGCAACCAGTATGAGTCTGGAGATTGAACAACTTGATGTGAAGACCGCTTTCCTCCATGGTGACCTTGAAGAGGAAATATACATGGAGCAGCCAGAAGGATTTACAGCTAAAGGTAAAGAAAATCTTGTATGTAGATTGAAGAAAAGCTTGTATGGCCTCGAGCAGGCACCGAGACAATGGTACAAGAAATTTGATTTGTTCATGGTCGAGCATGGGTACACCAGAACAACTTCTAATCATTGTGTGTTTATAAAGAAATTCTGTGATGGGGGATTTATTATTCTTTTGCTCTATATGGACGACATGTTGATTGTAAGTCGTGACACTGAAAAAATTAAGAAGTTGAAAAGGGAGTTGAGCAAGTCCTTTGAAATGAAGGATTTGGGACCTGCAAATCAAATCCTCGGTATGAAAATCTCTCGTGACAGGAAGAATGGGAGATTATGATTATCACATGAAAGTTATATCGAGGGGGTATTACACAGGTTCAATATGGACAAGGCAACACCAGTTAGCTCTCCACTTGCAAGTCATTTGAAATTGAGTTCAAAACAAAGTCCTTCAAGTGAGAATGAAAATGAAGAAATGAAGAATGTGCCTTATGCATCAGTTGTGGGTAGCTTGATGTATGTTATGGTATGCACAAGGTAAGACATTACTCATTCTGTTGGAGTTGTCAGTAAATTTCTTTCTAATCCTGGAAAAGAACACTGGGCAGCAGTGAAATGGATTATCAGATATCTTAGGAGGAGTTCTAAGATATGTTTATCTTTTGGCACCAGCAAACCCAAGCTTGTTGGGTTCACAGATGTAGATATGGCTGGTGATGTAGACTCTAGAAAGTCTACCTCTGGGTATTGGATCACTTTCTCAGGGGGAGCAGTCTCATGGCAGTCAAGACTACAGAAATGTGTTGATCTGTCTACCACAGAGGTTGAGTACATAGCCATCACTGAAGCTAGCAAGGAGTTGCTATGGATGAAGAAGTTCTTACAAGAGCTGGACTTAGAGCAAGAGAAGTATATACTCTATTGCGATAGTCAGAGTGCCATCCATCTCAGTAAGAATCCAACTTTCCACTCAAGATCCAAACATATTGAAGTGAGGTATTATTGGGTTCTAGATACACTGGAGATGAGGAAGTTACAGCTTGAGAAAATTCATACTGACGAGAATAGTTCAGATATGATGACAAAGCCGTTGCCTATGGAAAAACTACAAGTATGTAGAACAAAAGCGGGTTTGGTGGAGTCCTTCGCGTAGTCGGGAGGGGGAGATTTGTTGGGCTTTCCCTCCACTTGAGGGACTTGCTCTAATATTAGCCCACTAAGGCCTTTACCCATTTAATGGTCCATTTTAATACCCAAGTTAAATGTACAAATATAGACAAGTTGAAAAATGGGGCTGAATTAATTACATTCCAAAAAGGTCAAGTCCATTTTCTTTACTGAAGCAGAGAGTTACGCGAGAGAGAAACTTACGGCATTTCAGTTCTTCTTGCCAAATGATGGGGGCTCGTTTGTAGTCCGATTTACCTGAAATTTCAGTATGTTATTCTTGGCAAAGATACCTACATTTTGACTAGAGCTGATCGTCGATATTCTTCTCCATTTCTCTGGGCTCTACACACTAGTCTAGTGAGATTTTCTTCTTATTATTGTGCGTATTTATTTTGGATGATGTTTTTGTTGACATCCAAGAACTACATGTGTTCTTGATGTATTGGTAGTCTTTAGATTGTGTTTTGGAGAGGATTAATTGTGTATCCCATTATTTTATAGTGGAAGGCTTTACGGGATTAGGTCCCGGGGTTTTACCTTCACATTGAAGGGTTTCCCTAGTGAACAATTATTGGTGTTCTTATCTTTACATTTCTACCAGTGTGTGTGAGTTGGAGCCGATGTTATTTTACTGCCATTATTAATTTTGCATAATAGGGGATTGTGATATTATATTCCGGTGCGTGGTTGTGTTAATTGGTTCAACCCCCAACATATCTGTTCTACAAATATCTAAGCCTGTCAAGTGAGGCAGCTTTTTCCAGTGCTGTAATACCATACCCCACCTAATATTGCATGTCCCTGCAACAGAGAGGAAGCGAACTGATACAACATTTCCCATAGCTATCTCATTGACTTTTCGACAGTCAATGAATCCAATATCCATCAAGTTTGGACAATACTTTGCCAAAGCATTGATAGCATCTACATCAATTTCACGTATACCCGTGAGCCTGAGTTTTTGCATTCGGGGACAACAACTAGCAATTGCTTTTAGTGCATCACTGCTGATCCTTTCACATAAATATGGCTTAAGCTGAAGGCACTCTAGTGCTTCATGTCGAGTAGCAAGCACAGATAACGAAGCATCCGAAATTTTCCAACAACCTCGACACTAATTTGACGCAAACTCCGAGCTTGAAGGCTAAGAATCGAAGTTTTTGAAGATACGCACATTGAGAGGCGAGCGAAGCAGCTACTAAAGCATCGCACTTGTGGGGCCTTAAATCCAATACCTGCCACAAGCATTGAGATTTACCTAGAACTCTCCATGTCCGGCAGGTTGATGACAAGCTCGCATGATCACGATAGTTCAGACATGAAAAAAGCTGAATAACTGTATCATCAGACAATCTAGTCCAATCAAGCATGTCTTTCATCTCAGAACTCAGCTTATCTACCTCCTGGCCTAACCCTTCCACTGTGCCCCTCCTTTCCACCCTCCTCCACACGATTCGACTCATACTTCAACCAATGTACAAGATGAAGCTATTCCACCAGGGTTTAAAGCCAGAAGCGAGACACAAAATGGTAACACTACTACTCGATGATGATGCCAAACAAAGTAAAACCTGAGAATTTTAATTTCCTGAAATGTTAAAACCATGAACAGCCATCCCAGGACCGAATCTACTTAAATTAAACAAGAAAAATTCATATAGAACGCCTTTGACCTGAAACCGCCAAAATTCAATAATTAGTGGTCGATTTTGAGAAGTCCAACTTTGTTGGGAAAAGACCTCCCAGAGATAGCCCAAGATCAAACAAAGTTTGACAATGTGAAAAATTTCAAACCACTTCAAGAACAAGAAAATGAGGAAGAAATGATTTCAATGGAATAAATGAAGAAGAACGTATTTGGATTACTTGAACAAGCCTCAAGTTAATCTCCAAGAAAGAAAATAACTTTAAATTTATACCCAAGATGAACAACCTCAATCTTGTAAAATTCTATCCAAGTTTTCTCTCAATTTTCTCTCTAAAATTGGGCTAAGTCTTGTGCTTTTTGAAGGAGGAAAAAACTGGCCATATATATCCCCAAGAGTGGCGCCTAGGCGCCATTCACTTCCTCTTCAACTCTTCTTCTTCAACTCCTTCTCTTATCACAATTCTCCACCTCGTACATCATTTGATAGACCTCAAATTTTGGACAAACACAAGAAGAAGTAGTAAGCACCAAAACTCGGCTGCACCATTCAAACCATGGTTGCCTACGTACCCAAAACTCGGGATGAAGCCTCCGTAGTTCACCTCCACCTTCATATACTCTCCACTTCATTTCAACCCCGCCCTGAAGGGCCATGCCCACTCGGGCATATCAACACAGACTAATGTGAAGCAAGTCCAAGCAATGCTGGAACTTGCTACCCGTTACCACTTTGGTTAACATGTCTGCTGGGTTCTCATTTGTGTGTACCTTCGAGAGTGAAATATCACCTTCCTTTATGACATCACGCACAAAATGATACCTAACATCGATATGCTTGGTTCGAGCATGATGAACCTGATTCTTAGCCAAGTGAATCGCACTCTGGCTATCACACCACAAGTCCACACATTCCTGCTCAATCGCCAAATCATCTAGAAGACCCCACAACCACAATGCTTCCTTCACTCCCTCTGCCATGGCCATATACTCGACCTCTATAGTAGAAAGAGCAACTGTAGCCTGTAACATCGATCGCCAACTAACTGGGGCACCATGTATGCAAAAAACATATCCAGTAGTAGATCGTCGTCTATCTAGATCACCTGCATAATCCGAGTCCACAAACCCATGTTTATGACATGCATCTCCACCAAAACATAAACCAGTATCCACGGTACCTTTTAAGTACCTTAGGATCCACTTCACAGCTTCCCAGTGTGCCTTCCCCGGATTCGCCATGAATCTACTGACCACACTAACCGCTTGTAATATATCTGGGCGTGTACACACCATGGCATACATCAAACTGTCAACTGCACTAGCATAAGGTACACGATCCATGCATACCTTTTCTTCCGTTGTAGTAGGAGACTGTTTACCAGAGAGCCTGAAATGTGGAGCCAATAGAGTTACCATCGACTTTGCACCTTGCAACCCGAACCTAGCAATGACCCGCTCAATGTAGCCTTTCTGACTCAAGAACATTCGCTGGTTCGGCCTCTCTCTTCTAATCTCCATACCTAGTATTTTCCTAGCAGCCCCCATATCCTTCATCTAAAACTCTTTACCAAGTTGAGATTTCAACCTATCTATCTCCACCTTACTTTTCGAAGCGATAAGCATGTCATCCACATACAATAGAAGATAGATATAGTTACTTCCCCGAAGTTTTCGAATATAAACGCCACAGTTATACTCACTTCTGGAGAAACCATGCTTTAGCATGAAGGAGTCAAATCGCTTGTACCACTGCTGAGGGGATTGCTTCAATCCATATAGTGATTTTCTCAAGCGACATACCTGACGTTCCTTATTCTCAACCTTGTAGCCCTCAGGTTGATGCATATAGATTTCCTCATCCAAGTCCCCGTACAAGAAGGCGATTTTGACATCGAGTTATTCCAGCTCAAGATCTTGATGAGCAACAATACTCAATAGCACCCGAATGAAAGTGTGCTTGACCACCGGAGAAAAGATCTCATTGTAGTCAACTCCCTCTCTTTGTGCAAACCCCTTAACCACTAACCTTACTTTGAATCTTGTACCACCGAGCTTGGTAGGATCCTCTTTCTTTTTGTACAATCACTTGCAACCAATAGCTTTCTTACCTATGGGCAATGGGACAACCTCCCATGTTTGGTTCTTGTGAAGTGATTCCATCTCTTCTTCCATTGCTGCCAACCAACTCTCACTATTGTTGTTTAAAATAACTTCCTTGAAATTGGTAGGCTCATCATCCTCCACCGAGAGTGTATACTCAACCAAATTTGTCTGTCCATAGTGCCTCAAAGGCTCGTCTGACCCTAACTTAGAACTTGCTTGTAAGTACGGCGTGGCCTAGAGGAAGCCAAGTTATCTGCAAGCTACTATTGTTGCTGTGCCTGTACATTCTCTTGCTGAACTGCCTCTTGTACTCTCATCCTGAGTGTCTGTTTGATACTCCTCTTGAACATGCCTAGAATCAGGTTGATCTCTAGGTTCTATGTCAACAACTTGAGACATTGTAGTCTCAACATCATCACCACCGGGCACTGTAGCTTTCAACGAAGCTATCATGGAGTTCTCATTAAAAGTAACATCTCTGCTGATTATGAACTTAGAATCCTCTACACACCAAAGGCGATAGCCTTTAACACCTGCCGCATACCCCAAGAATATAGCCTTCTTGGCACTCGCATCGAGCTTTCCCTCGTTGACATGATAGTAGGCTGTGCATCCGAATGTTCTGAGTTTCTCATAATCTGCATGTTCTCCTGTCAATACCCTGTAAGGTGCATCTCCATCTAACCTTGAATGTGGAGACCAGTTCACTATGTAGCAATTATTTGCAATCGAGTCTGCCCAAACCAGCATAGGATCGCATACACATCGATTTCTCTCGAAATGTGCGATTCAGTCTTTCTGTGACCCCATTCTGTTGCGGTGTATTTCTAACTGTCCAGTGTCTAACAATGTCTTCCTTACCACAGAACTCCTTGAAAGCACCATCTGTATACTCAGTACCGTTATCAGATCGCAGTGTCTTCAATTTCTTTCCTGTTCTGTTTTCAACCATTGCTTTCCACTTCTTGAAAGTGTCAAATACCTCATTCTTATGCTTCAAAAAATAAATCCAAGTATATCTAGAATAATCATCAACAATGTAACAAAATACCTGGAACCGCGTTTGGAAGTGACAGAAGCCGAACCCCATACATCCGTGTGCACATAGTCTAGAATGCCTCTGCTTCTATGTTTGCTTGGCTGGAACTGAACTCGGTGTGCTTTACCGTACACGCAATGCTCGTAAAAATCCATGCAAGGCTTCTTCAAGTTCTTTAGCAAACCATTCTTGACTAGCAGATCTAGCCCCTTTTTAGACATATGCCCAAGCCTCCTATGCCATAGCCGAGTGCACTCACATGGGTCTCCATCACTTCCACTTGTTCTAACTGCTACATCTTCAGTAACTGTAGTACCCTGAAGTGCATAGAGATTGCCTTCTCGAATACCCTTCATCACAATTAAAGAACCACGAACAACCTTCTTTATTCCATTCCATGTTACAATCTTGCAACCACCGGAGTCTAAGGCACCAACAGAGATAAGGTTCTTACGCAAATCAGGCACATGTCTAACATTCATCAATGTTCTAACCACTCCATCATGCATCTTGATTCTAATTGAACCGAGCCCCACCGTTTTATAGGAATGGTTATTACCCATCAACACGGTTCCACCATCAGTGCTTCTATAGGTAGTAAACCACTTCTTATTTGGACACATATGGTAAGAGCATCCAGAGTCAAGAATCCACTTACTGGAGGTTTCTTCATCACAAGAGATGGTGTAGAGCTCATCGCTTTCCCCTCCTTCCGAGGCATAGCTTACCTCTTGCTTGACTTGCACCTTCCCGTTGTTGTTGTTCTTTTTGTTCTTCTTCCAACCCTTTTTGTTAGGACAATTCGCCTTGAAATGCCCAAGCTCGCCGCATTTGAAACAAGACATTTCCGCAAGAGGTCTAGAACTCGATCTAGATTTTTCTCCCTTGCCCTTTGGTCGCACATTGCTTCTACCCCTTACAAACAATCCTTGAGCTTGCTCGTTGTTACCAATGGTAGACATGCCACTAGTTGCAATTTTTCGAAGATCATCCACTAGAAGTGACGTTCTAGTGTCCTCCATCACAAGTTTATCACCCACAAACATCAATGTTTGTACTAGGTTCTCGTAAGACTTTGGCAATGAAAGAAGTAGTAGAAGTGCTTGATCCTCATCATCTACTTCCACATCAATGTCCTTCAAGTCCGATATGATCCTATCAAACTTGTTGACGTACTCCCGGATTGGTGTACCTTCATCCATCTTGCAAGTATATAATTTGGACTTCAAATAGATCCGATTTGTTAGAGTCTTCGTCATGAAATTCGCCTCCAACTTTGTCCACA
>NW_019244379.1:7452-25374 GCF_002742605.1 Olea europaea var. sylvestris | reverse complement strand
TTCATCACAATCAAAGAACCACGAACAACCTTCTTTACTCCATTCCATGTTACAATCTTGCAACCATTGGAGTCTAAGGCACCAACAGAGATAAGGTTCTTCCGCAAATTAGGAACATGTCTAACATCCATCAATGTTCTAATCACTCCATCATGCATCTTGATTCTAATTGAACCAAGCCCCACCGTTTTACATGAATGGTTATTACCCATCAACACGGTTCCACCCTCAGTGCCTCTATAGGTAGTAAACCACTTCCTATTTGGACACATATGGTAAGAGCATCCGGAGTCAAGAATCCACTTACCGGAGGTCTCTTCATCACAAGAGATGGTGTAGCACTCATCGCTTTCCCCTCCTTCCGAGGCATAGCTTACCTCTTGCTTGACTTGCACCTTCCCACTGTTGTTGTTCTTATTGTTCTTCTTCCAACCCTTTTTGTTAGGACAATTCGTCTTGAAGTGCCCAAGCTCGCCGCATTTGAAACAAGACATTTCCGCAAGAGGTCTAGAACTCGATCTAGATTTTTCTCCCTTGCCCTTTGGTCGCACATTGCTTCTACCCCTTACAAACAATCCTTGAGCTTGCTCGTTGTTACCAATGGTAGACATGCCACTAGTTGCAATTTTTCGAAGATCATCCACTAGAAGTGACGTTCTAGTGTCCTCCATCACAAGTTTATCACCCACAAACATCAATGTTTGTACTAGGTTCTCGTAAGACTTTGGCAATGAAAGAAGTAGTAGAAGTGCTTGATCCTCATCATCTACTTCCACATCAATGTCCTTCAAGTCCGATATGATCCTATCAAACTTGTTGACGTACTCCCGGATTGGTGTACCTTCATCCATCTTGCAAGTATATAATTTGGACTTCAAATAGATCCGATTTGTTAGAGTCTTCGTCATGAAATTCGCCTCCAACTTTGTCCACACCTCCACCGCCGTTACATCACTATCAACCAGGAAAGCAACATCTCTTTCAAGGCAAAGAATGATAGACGCTCGTGCCTCAAGATCTAGCTCTTCCCAATCCTCGTCCTACATATCAACGTACTTCTTCTCCTTTCCCGCCAATGCCTTGTGCAACTTTTGAGAAATCAACAAATTTTTCATTTGCATTCTCCAATATGAAAAATCATTCTTCCCATTGAATTTCTCTATCTCATACTTTCCAATCTTCACCATTCCTCTAGTAGACATGATTTATCCACTTGTTTACCGAAAATAAACCACCAAAGTTCACTTGGGAATTTTCACAAACACCTTGTGTGCACAACAAAGTTCAAGCAACTCACCAAAGATCGAAGCTTAACCACCTTGATTTAAGAAGAAGCTCTGATACCAAATTGTTGGGAAAAGACCTCCCAAAGATAGCCCAAGATCAAACAAAGCTTGACAATTTGAAAAATTTCAAACCACTTCAAGAACAAGAAAATGGGGGAAGAAATGATTTCAATGGAATAAATGAAGAAGAACGTATTTGGATTACTTGAACAAGCCTCAAGTTAATCCCCAAAAAAGAAAATAACTTTGAATTTATACCCTAGATGAACAACCTCAATCTTGTAAAATTATATCCAAGTTTTCTCTCAATTTTCTCTCTAAAATCGGGTCTAGGTCTTGTGCTTTTTGAAGGAGGAAAAAACTGGCCATATATATACCTACCGGGGCACCTAGGCGCCATGTTTCTATCTGAATTCTGCACTCGGGGCGCCTAGGCATCATGTTTGTGTCTGAATTCTGCACTCGGGGCGCCTAGGCGCCATTCACTTCCTCTGTGGGCGCCTAGGCGCCATTCACTTCCTCTTCAACTCTTCTTCTTCAACTCCTTCTCTTCTCACAAACTTTTTTCAAAATCATCGATGAACATGCAAGTACATAAAATTATAAAAAATTTCAGTCGCACAAAATCCCAGTAAATCTTCAGAAATGGAATGCCCTTTGAATACACGGAATCAAGTCAATTATACAACAATCCCCAATCATAAATGCATGACAGAAAAGAAAAGTCGATGTGTTTTTACACAAACCTGGGTGATTTCGCCTTGTGGGCCTTTATTTTTACCATTAAATCTCCAGGCTGGGCATAAATCTACTACCCTGTAAGAGAATTCAGTAAAAAGAACTATACAAAAAGTTGTGTGCATAAATATATCTCTGCGTTTTTGGAGAAGACAAGTGATGAAGGGTCGTACAGAACTCTGGTAAGTATCAAAACGGTGAGAGAAATCTCTCTCTGCACGCGCACACGCAATTAGAAGACCATCGATAGCGTGTTCCAACTTCCAAACGCAAGAAAATCTAACATTTCTACAGGAGAAAAAAATAAAGGTAGTTTTGGATGGAATTGCTAAAGGAAACTAGAGGGGAAAATGGGGGCTGCACGCCTGCACCTTCGATTGAGATGCATGGTATTAAAAGCTATGCCATTAATGCATTACAAAGAATAAGCTCATTAGGTGGAAAATACAATCCACCATGTTCTATGTTTGGGTGATTTGCATTTCCATTGATTGCCAAAATTAGGAGTAAATTTAACAAGCACTCATCGAATTTTAGTATTGTTACTACTTACTCACTCATTTTAAAGGATTGCCCAATGCTCACTCATTTTTCCTGTTGGGGATCCTAGGAGTTCAATCAACCAAAACATCAACCAATAAACAAGATTCAAGGCAAAACAAAGAAAAAGGGGATGGAAAAATACAACCTGTGTTCGGCCGAAATTTCTGCAGTTTTCTTTCCTCGTTTCAGCAGCTTCTTCTTCGATTTATGGGTGTTTTTCAGGCTGAGGAACATCCTTCCATGACTTGCTAATTACCTTCCAAGAGAGAGGGGAAAACCAATGAAGAACCACCACCCTTTGCTAAAAAACGAGAGCTCACTTTCAGCTGGGAGAACAAAACCGAGACCTGCTCTACTTCAAATGGTAGAGGGTAAGTCTACATAAGAAGGAAAGACCATGCCTCTGCCAAAAAACGTGGGAAGACCTTATCGTGTCAACATCAATACCATCAAGTCACAAGTTGATAGTGTTAGGTGAACCATATCCTCACATTCTTCACCTTGGTTCTCCTAACACTCTCTCTTGGTTGCGAATTTGCACATGGAAGAACTGTTCATCATCATCGCCCACCACCTGCAAGAAAATTAACCAGTGTCAATGTGTAATAAAGATAAGCACAATCTAAATTTACTTGCAGGTAGAATTTTGGGTAATTAGCACAAAACATCCCTACCTTTCGATGTTTTTGTGGAAAACGTCCATACCTTTCATTTTTTGGCGGATTACACCCTTACCTTTACCTTTTTTTGCGCAAAACGTCATTCTGTCAACTCTCCGTTAAAATGCTCCGTTAAATCAAAAAGGTAATTAGCACAAAAGGTCCCTACCTTTCAAAGTTATTGTGAAAAACGTCCCTACCTTTTATTTTTTAGCACAATTAGCATAAAGGTCCTTACCTTTCAATATTATTGTGCAAAACGTCCCTACCTTTCATTTTTAGCATTCTTACCCCTACATTTCACCTTTCATTGCGCAAAATGTCATTTTCATCCATTTTTTCAATAAAATGATGATTTTACCCTCCTATTGAAATAAAACAAAAAGAAAAGAAAAAAATGATTAATTAATTGCAATCATAGTTCTAAATCTTTCAAAACATTACAGATAAATCATAAATTCTCAACCACCACGATTTTCACAACCTATCAAGCTGCCAACTATAAATCCACATAATACCACCTTTCAGCTACCATGCCCACCGGACTCCACCACCGTAAATGTAGTTGTTTCGGACAGATTGGTGACCAATACTATGGAGAAGGATATTAGGGAGAGTGAGGCGACACTGGTGGTGGTGGAGTCCGATAGGTGTTGTGGTCGAAAAGTGGTGCTATATGGATCTATAGGTGGTGGCTTGGTGGGGTTATGAAAGTGGCGGTAGTGGAAAATTTAGGATTTTTCTGTAATGTTTTGAAAGATTTAGAACTATGATTGCAATTAATTAATTATTTTTTTCTTCTCTTTTTGTTTTATTTCAATAGGAGGGTAAAATCGTCATTTTATTGAAAAAATGGATGAAAATGACCTTTTGCGTAATGAAAGGTGAAATGTAGGGGTAAAAATGTTAAAAATGAAAGGTATGGACGTTTTGCACTATAATATTGAAAGGTAGGGACCTTTTCTGCTAATTATGCTAAAAAATAAAAGGTAGGGACGTTTTGCACAATAACTTTGAAAGGTAGGGACCTTTTGTGCTAATTACCTTTTTGATTTAACGGAGCATTTTAACGGAGAGTTGACAGAAGGACGTTTTGCGCAAAAAATGGTAAAGGTAAGGGTGTAATCCGCCAAAAAATGAAAGGTAGGGACTTTTTCCACAAAAACATCGAAAGGTAGGGATGTTTTGTGCTAATTACCCTAGAATTTTTGTTCCCATATCAGAGGGATTCCTATCAGTGTGAATTTTAACAAGATTAACTTCACCTTGAGATAGTTTCTCACGTATAAAATGATACTTTACCTCAATATGTTTAGTTCTTTCATGGTAAACAGGATTTTTACAAAGCAATAAAGCACTTTGACTATCAGTAAATATAACAGGTGTATCATGCATGAAGTTTAATTCCTTTAAAATTCCTTTTAACCAAGTACATTCTTTAACCGCCTCAGTTATGGCAACATATTTTGCCTCAGTACTTGACAAAGTAACTAAAGGTGCAGTTGTGACTTCCATGTCACACAATTGTCACCTAGTGTAAAAAAGTACGCTGTGGTAGACTTTCTGCTATCCTTGTCACCAGCAAAATCAGAGTCTACACACCCCTTTAGAGTAAGTTTTTCAGATCTCTTTTCATACACTAGACCCAGATTTAATGTGCCAACAATGTACCTTAACAACCATTTCAAACCTGCCCAATGAGGCTTTCCTGGGTTTGACATAAATCTGCTCAGAAAACTTATAGCATAGGCTAAGTCAGGCCTGGTTGTTATCATAGAGAACATGACGGAACCTATAGCATTAGCGTAGGGTATGTTCCTCATTTCTCTAAATTCCTCCTCAGTCTTAGGAGATTGTGCACCAGAAAGATTCATATGAGCTGCTAAGGGAACATTCACAGATTTTGATCCATTCATACCAAATTTGGTTATGACTTTGTTTAGATAGGCTTCTTGGGAAATGACTAGTCTATTTTCAGCCCTATCTCTCTTTATAACCATCCCCAAAATCTTCTTAGCACTCCCCAAATCTTTCATATCAAATTCTGATTTTAAAAGGTTCTTCATCTTAGTGATTTCAGTCTTACTTGAACTTGCTAGAAGCATGTCATCTACATACAGCAACAAGTAGACCTCACAGCCCTCCTTACTATCATTATAGTACAGGCATGCATCATATTCACTCCTTTTAAAACCTATCTTCAGTACATAGGTATCGAACCTTATGTACCACTGTCTAGGGCTTTGTTTAAGCCCATACAGAGATCTTTCTAATTTGCACACACAGTTAGTTTTACCTTTCACCTCAAAACCTTGAGGCTGACTCATGTAAATATCCTCTTCCAATTCCCCATGTAGGAAAGCAGTCTTGACATCTAGTTGTTCCAGTTCCCAGTTGTACTGAACAACTAATGCAAGAATCAGTCTGATTGTTTTGTACTTTATCACAGGAGAGAATATCTCATTGTAATCAACCCCCTCCTTTTGAGTGAACCCTTTGGCCTTATACCTAGGAGGATCACTAGGATTATTTCCTTCTTTCAATTTGTAAATCCACTTACATTGAACTATCCTATGATCCTTAGGTTTGTTAACTAACTTCCAAGTTTTATTCTCCATTAGAGATTCCATTTCTTCCCGCATAGCTTTTAGCCAATTTTCAGAACATTTTCCATTAACAGCTTCTTCATAACTAGCAGGTTCTATCTGTTCAAGGGCTTCACCTGAAACCAAGGCAAAATCAGTCAAGTTTAGGGATTCATATCTAGGATTTGGCCTGATTTGCCTCCTCCCCCGATCCCTAGTAAGCTGATAATCTTGATTAGGTGGCTGATCATTAAAATGTTCAACTTCAACTGGTTCAATGTTATCTTGAAGTTCAGTCACCTCTTCAGGTTCAGGTTCAGGTTCAATTTCAATTTCATTTTCATTTTCATGATGTATAGGGTCATTCTCGTCATTCCCAGGTGTAGGTGAATTTAGCCTAGTCAGCTTCACCTCAGTCTGAATACTCTTCTCAATTTTAGATTTGTTAGTTTCTTCGATTTTTTGTTTTAGACATGGCATCTCAGATTCATTAAAGACTACATTCCTGGTGTTAATGATCTTAATGCCTTGGACCCCTAAAACCCATAACCTATAGCCCTTCATACCCTCGGGATACCCTAATATCACACACTTGACAGCCCTGGGCTCAAGTTTCCCTTCAGATTGATGTGCATATGCAGCACATCCAAACATCCTCAAGTGTTCCAGATTTGGAGGCTCTCCCGTCCACAACTCCTGTGGGGTCTTAAACCCTATACTGCTGGACGGAGACCTATTAATCAGATAAGCTGCAGTACTTGCAGCTTCAACCCAAAAACCTTTCGCAAGGCCAGAGCTAATCAACATACACATAACTTTGTTCATTATGGTTCTGTTCATTCTTTCAGTGACCCCATTTTGTTCAGGTGTGTATTTAACAGTTCTGTATCTTGTTATACCTTTCTGCTTACAGAAGTTGTCAAATTCGCTATTACAGAATTCAAGCCCATTATCAGTTCTTAACGTTTTAAGTTTCTTATCTAACTGATTTTCAACAAACTTTAACCAAATCCTGAATTTTCCAAAAGTTTCCGACTTAGCCTTCAAAGGATAAATCCAAACCTTTCTTGAGTAATCATCCACTAAGGACAAGAAGTACTTGCTCCCACCAAATGTGGAGTGCTTCTCCGGGCCCCATAGATCAGCATGGACATAGTCCAATGGTCTGCTGGTCCTATGAGAGCTAGCTTCAAAGCTCACCTTATGAGACTTACCCAAAACACAAGTTTCACAGAATTCCATAGTTTCAATGTCATCTTTTCCAAGTAATTTCTGATTACTTAAAGATTTTAGACCTTTAAACCCAATTTGACCCATTCTGTTATGCCAAAGTTCAGTTTTGTCTTTACTCACAGCAAGAAGGCTAGAATCAAATGGTATTTCAGTTCTACCCTCAAAATAGTACAGCTCATTCCTCTTGGGCCCCTTCATAACTATAAGAGAACCCTTCATAATTTTCAAAATCTTGTTACCAGACTTGAAGGTATATCCCTCATCTTCCAGAGAACCTAAGGAAATGAGGTTCTTTTTTAAATTTAGTCAAATTCTTCTTCAGACACATTCATGACATGCAAACTATTAAATTCAGTAGCAATAGCAGCATTATCAACATCAGAATTGTTCGGGTCTTTTTGTTTCCTTTTCCAATCAAAGCAGTCTTTCTTGAAATGTCCTAACTTTCCACAGTGATAACATTTCTTACCGCTTTTATCTTTAGATTTGGATCTCATTTTAGATTTTCCTCTCCCCTTCTTGTTATGGAAGTTGAATTCTTTCTTTTCAGATCTTCCCCTAATAAATAGACTCTCTTCACGAGAATGAATTCTGTTCTCTCTTTTTAATTCAAGTTCTCTTGATTTTAAAGCATCAGAAACAATAGCTTGAGTGAGAGTGTCCCTACCATACTTTATGGCATTTTTCATTTCTCTGTAAGATTCGGGCAAAGAGTTTAGCAATATGACAGCTAAATCCTCATCATCAAATGTTTTATCATTATGAGTTAGACTCTTAACAATTATGCTAAAGTCACTCAAATTCCCCTCGACATCCTTCCCCGAGTCCATCTTAAAACTAAACAACTTCTTCAACAGGTATATTTTGTTAGGTAATGTTTTAGTTAAGAACAAGGCATCTAAAGCAATCCACAAAGCTCTAGCAGTTTTAGCACTATCAACTTGTCTCACAATATTGTGAGATAGATGCAAAATTATATAACTGTAAGCAATTTCATTCATGTCTTCAATTTCAGTTGTTTTAGCTTTTAACTCATCAGAAAATATAGCGGGATCATCAAGAGCTTTAGCAACTCTCTGTTGGACCAAAATGGCCCTCATTTTATGTTTCCATATCAAGTAATCCTCCTTTCCATCGAATTGCGATAATTCGACCCTCGAACCCATTATAGATTCTATAAAAGAGTGGCCTGTACTCGTGGACACAACAAAAAAGGTTTTGAAAAATTCTTTTTCAGATGATCAATATAAAACTGAGTACCGAGTTTAAAAAATAATTTTTAGAAATGAAGCACAACAGTGAAATAATTCGTTCACGAAACACAGGTATATAAAGCAGGTAAATATGCTTCCAGGTTACAAATTAATCACAAGAATTCAATCAACAGAATTCACAAATAAGCAACCAAGCAATAACCATGCATAAACCGGTAAGGATACCAAACCTAACCTAACGGAGAGTTTGGAATAATCTTACCAAACTACTGTTGACAAACAGTAAATATACCACCAAGTTTCTGAACCAAATTGCCGTAGACGTCAAGGTAGGGGCAAAATCGTCTAACTTTTTCTGTAAAATCTGAAACAGAAAACAAACGACATCAGTGCGTCCAGGACGTCAAAATAAGTAAACTGCCCGAAAAAAGCTCGCCGGAGGTCCGGCCACGCGCCGCCGCCGGAGCCACGCGTCACCGTCGCCGGTCACGCGCCCCACCACAGGGTGCGTCTCCTCCTGCTGGTCATGGTTCCATGGTCTATTTCGCCGGAAAGTCAATAGGTTGGCTGAAAATCAAGTTTTTCAGATTCGGTTAGAAAGTGGCAATGGCGATTCCTTGCTGGTTTTTGATCGATTTTGGACTAATATCACTCCTCCTAGCTCTGATACCAATTTGTTGGGGATCCTAGGAGTTCAATCAACCAAAACATCAACCAATAGACAAGATTCAAGGCAAAACAAAGAAAAAGGGGGATGGAAAAATACAACCTGTGTTCGGCAGGAATTTCTGCAGTTTTCTTTCCTCGTTTCAGCAGCTTCTTCTTCGATTTATGGGTGTTTTTCAGGCTCAGGAACAGCCTTCCATGACTTGCTAATTACTTTCCAAGAGAGAGGGGAAAACCAATGAAGAACCACGACCCTTTGCTAAAAACGAGAGCTCACTTTCAGCTGGGAGAACAAAACCGAGAGCTGCTCTACTTCAAATGGTAGAGGGTAAGTCTACATAAGAAGGAAAGACCATGCCTCTGCCAAAAAACGTGGGAAGACCTTATTGTGTCAACATCAATACCATCAAGTCACAAGTTGATAGTGTTAGGTGAACCATATCCTCACATTTCCATATAGCCACTACTCATCTAACTTCCATCTTTCCAAACGAGTGGAAAATACTCTTGGAACACAGAAATTCATACTTGATAAAAACAGAAACTCGCAAGTTGAAAATAAGCAGTTTATAGCATACCAGATGTTCCAGAAGAAGTGCCCCAAATTTTAGGAAACCATTTAGAATCTATTGATGGAGACTCGATAAAGAGACCACTTGGTAATTTTTTTAGAGTTGACAGTGAAGAAGAAATGAAAGTCGTCAACTTATTGGCATATGATGGCCAGAAAAAATCTTCTATGGAGGAATACCATTTGCCCTCGAAGTTAAACTTTTCTGGTGATTGTACAAACTCTAGAGAAACTTCTAAAGAGGATCTTGGTCTGAGTTCCAATTTTACGAACGCATGTAGTTCCAAAAACATCTTCTACGGATGGCTCTTGGTAAATAATTGCTAGAAACATCCCAACATAATACATACATAATTCCATCAGTTCAACTGTTAAAAGCATTGATATGAACGCAAAAAATAGGAGATGGTTATTGAACTCACGGCTCAAGAAGAAACCGACAATTACTTATCTCTACGAGGATTTCACCACTGAGTTTGAGATTGTGCAAATCTAGAACTTCAAGCCATTCAATACTCCCAAACTCTAAAGGAATTCCAACTTATATACTTCCATCGAGCCTGTTCAACTGTGAGAAATCATTCACAAAAACATCAAAAACTTCCAGTTTTAAGAGAAATGTTGTGAAAAAGGGGTTGAAGAGTGAATTTGGATTTGAAAGTCATGGTTTCCATTCCAGTTGTCAAGATTTAATCGAATATATTTACCACATATGAATTTCTATGTTCTAGGTAGAGAGGACAGGAGTAAGATGAGCAGTGGATGACTAATTCTACGAAAAGATGAGTGAGAATTAGATAACCTCTTGAAGATGGGTGAGTAAGTGGTAATAATACTAAAGTTTAATCAGTATTCATTAAATTTACTCCCAAAACTAGTTACATTTGGAAATTTTGAGTAGGCAAATATAAAGTAGAAGTTAGATAATTAATATCCATAAAAGTACGATTAAAGAAGTAAAAACATGCTGATTATATAGGTCGAATATTATGTTAACATCTCCCAACCGTTATCAAAGCTACTATATACATTGTTGAAAGAAACTGGTCTCTCGATCATGTCTACTACTAATGGATTAAAAAGAATATACATCTCGTGAAGTGAAGAATAAAATAAACTATTCTTGTATTTCTGTATGATAACATTAGACAACTAAGAAGTCGTGAAAATAAAAGCACATAAATACACTACTGTGATATCAGTCAGAATTTCAAGCTAATGATACCACTCGTCATTGGAGTTATCGGGTTTATAATTTTCAGAAGATTGATCACAAATTTGTTTTGAGGTAATAAGTCATATCTTGTTGGATGGTAATGATATATAGAACTACAAGAGGCGATGATACTTCTAAAAACTTGTTGTACAATTTTGTTTCGCAAGTGTACGATCCGTAACAAGTAATAGTGGACCTAAGAGTCCGGTTATCGATCCCACGAAGACTATTTTGTAGCACTTAATTTAATCTTTCTTTAACTACTATTTGATGAATGTAAATCAAAAACAATGATTAAATGTGATTTTTATTCTAAAGATTTAAAAATGTGATTGGATTCAATGAAAAGTGATTGAGAATTCAAACAATAAATGGACGTTAGGGCGGAACAATTTCACCTATTGGTCACCTTTACTTCATAAATCAAGATTCATAAAACCTAAGGTAGTATTCAGTCGAATTCTTTTATTGTATTCAACTTACCCCTCTCGAGTTCTCATTGAGCCTACTTAATTAGTTTAATTCCATATCTCTATGCAAATTAAATTTAATTAAACGAAACATTGGTTCTAAGAATTCACACCCGACCGCAGCAATCAATATAGGTATCTCTACACTTTATATCAATTTACCGGATTTTAACATGTGGTCTAAACAAATAATCCGCATCTCTACGCAATCATTGTTCACAAATCATCCAATTAGTGATCAAGTAATTAAATGTATTAAGAACAATATTAAAATCAACACATGAAATAAAAAAGTACTAGAATCTCAATTGCATGAAATAAAGGGTTCCAAAAGATTACATTGTTCGCCCTAACATGAAATTTAACTACTCATAATAATGGAAGAAAAATAGGAGATTGTCTTAGAATACATCACCGAGTTTGAAATAAAGATGTGGAAGAAAAAGTGGAATTCCTGTACCAAGATCTCCTTCCTCTTCCAATGAGTGCTTCCAATCTTCAATTCTTGGTGTTAATCTTCTTAAATTTCTCCCTTGAATCTCCCTTCTTCTTGTTTTTCTCTCCAATATGTCCAGCCGCTTCAAAAGTATGAGGAGGATCTCTTTTTAGGTGCCTCCACCTTTTTTTTTTGTTGAAGTAGGGTTTCTATGGCTTTAAAAACGGCCCAAAAAACGCGCCCTAAATCGCCAATCGCAGCGCCTAGGCGCTGGCTATAGCGCCTGGGCACTGTGTCTTCAGCGCCTAGGCGCTGGCTATAGCGCCTGGGCACTTGTCTTCAGCGCCTAGGCGCTGGTGGTAGCGCCTGGGCGCTATGGTTGTAGCGCCTAGGCGCTGCCTCTCGGGTCCAATTTTCATATTTTCTTCGTTTCGTAGCGCCTAGGCGCTATAAGTGTAGCGCCTAAGCGCCAACTTTCTGCCCCAATTCCGTGTTTTTGGCCTCTTCATCCACTTTAATACTTCTTTTCTCATTGCTTCTCCTTATCTTCAAAACAACACTAACAAACACATCAAAAACGTTCTACACTCATAAAATCTAGTATTTAATCAAGCTAAAAATGTGCGAAAACCATGAGTGAAACAAACTCATCAAATACCCCCAAACTTAACCATTTGCTAGTCCTCGAGCAAACACTAAAGCACATAAGAATAATTAACGGACATACAAGCACAATCAAGACAAACGAAATCACTAAAAATACATTTCGCTAGATAACTTGCCTTCATGTTTTAGAATTAAAAACATAACTTCGATTCCATGAACCACTTCAAAGCTATAATGCAAAAGTTAAATTCTCACTTATTCAATGCAAAACGGGTGTGTGTGTGGAGAGTCAAGTGCAACGCTGTACAATAATAAGTTGACCCAATTCCCAACCTTAGAAGTCAAATTTTTCCTTTCTTTGGTCGTGGGATTCACACACCCCCATACTTATTTTCTTTTCTCTTTCCAAGGGTGTAACCTAAAGTTAAATTTTCAATACTAATTTCTTACACCACTCAAGTTTGGTTAGACTTTACTGATTGTAGTTCCACATGTCAACAAATGAGGATTTTCCTTATTTGTGACTGCTTCAACCTCTAGGAATCAACCAAGTTACTTACCCTTTATCAAAGGTCTAATCCTCTAAAACAAGTGTTCGGGGCTTATTCAACTTCTTCTTCTTCTTTTTTTTTTATATATATCTTTATTCTTTAATCACTCTTTGTGCGGACGTCTCTCCCTTAAGCTTTCTAAATGACCTCTGTAGCGAGCTTTAGGCCGATGACTCCCAACTCAGATGACTTTAGGGCACCAGGTTTTAAACCCTTACAGGCTTAATCACTCGAGTCATAAAGGCTACGAAGAGACTATTCACAATGAGATTATTAAAGTTGTCCTCATTGGGATCTTTTTTTTTTTTTTAATACAGTGATTAGTGCAATGCCCCTTATTAAACACCTATCCTCGAAAATCGACCTCTAACTTAAGGTTTTCACCCAATTTTCATCCCATTAGTCTCAGACAGTCCACACAAAAATTAACACACACGAAATCCACATTTATCTTCAAGTTTTCCTACAACAGTGCAATCATCCAAACATCCTAAATTTGGTTTAAGGGTATTGTGATGTTTAATGGTTGTTTGGATTTAGCATCTAAGTTCTCTATTTCAACCTATAAGCGTGAATCAACCTCCTCATGTACAACGCTACAATCAACTCACGTGCAAAAAATAATTTCCATTTCACATGAATAAGCAAAAATCTAATTCAAACACATAACTCATCCACAATTCATAAATCACCGCATGTTCTCAATTGCACATATCAATACCGGCAAGGTTATCTAACACACACAAGCATGCAAAAAGAAACGAATTTTTATTTATTTATTTATTTTCTTTTTCTTTTTTGTTTTTTTTTGTTTTTATTTTTGTTTTTGTTTTTTTTTTATTTTTGTTTTTTTTTCCAAACACGCAAATCACACAAAGCATTCGAGGAAATCAACAATGTAAGCAAAATTATTCACACTCCCCCCAAACTTAACAAAAACATTGTCCTCAATGTGAAATAGAAACAAAATGGGGAGGGGATGTACCTGACGGACGACGACTAATCGTCGTCCTCGACATCGTCGTCTTGGGTATTTGGAATAGGATTTGCAGCGTGATCAGGTAGGAGAGGTGGCTGAGGAAATGTTCGATCAGGGTACATCGAAGCCAAAGCCGCATTAAACTCATGCTGATAATGGAATTGCTCGCACAAGGTGGTTTGCATCAAATTCATTTGCAATTGCATGTCATGAAGCTGAGCGGCAAGGGCAGAAGTGGGATCACCAGCTGGTGTCTGTCGGCGTGAACGGGGCGGTTGGTCTCTCCGAGGAGGGGGTGGAGCACTGGTGGATTCGGAGCGGCGTAAGAACTTCCAAGTACGCGCTCGTGTGATAGCCGGTTTGGGGTGCACAACCTCCTCAGTCGGGTATGTGACGACACCACCCGCTAAGCAAAGCTCATAGATCAATGAAGGGTGCCCTAGACCACCGGTAGTCGATCCTCTCAAAGTATGTAGGATGTTGTTGTGAATAGCTTTACCAACATCTATGGATAGGCGGCACTGAATGGCATAATTGAGGGTCGCCCGTTCCTTTGTTACTTCACTTAAGTTGCTACTGGGAATAAGTTTACCAGAAATGAAGTGGTGCCAAGCCTTACAACCCGAAGTCATACCAGAAGCAGGAAAGTTAATTACATCAGTCTCCGAACGTTTCCATGTTGTGCCCGTTGTAGTTAAGGCTTGAATAACCTCATCAGGATCAACACCCTCGTCACGAAGTCTAGAGTACTCGTCATTTTCAATATCCTACAAATGATAAAACCTGTTGATGGAGGTTCTATCAAATGGTATCCATTTACCCCGCACAAACACTCGAAAATCACGATGCTCCTTCGCATTGGCGTAGAACTCTCTAACAACCGGAATTAGCGCCGGTCGTGGCTGCCGAGCAAACACCTCCCAATTCCGCCGACCTATTTGCTCTGTCATATAATTGTCAAAACCACGTTCAGGAATACAGGTCTTGTGTACCACCAAGCTATTATAACGTTCAGCGGCCTCGGCACTAATGAATTTGCTCCTGTCAAATGAGCTAGAAGAGGAGGCTGCGGCTTTAGTTCTTTTTTAGGCGGCATTGGACCTGTACAAAGGTAAAAACAGCAACCCATGAGCAACAAACAGTAATAAAGGACAATAAGGCAAGGCTAAAAATCTAGCCATACGAGGAAATTATGGTCGAACGTGCAAGTGATGTACTCTAAACCCAATTGTCAACTCATAATCATCTACATGGCAATTCTCACATAAGTCAAATAGCACAATAGCCAAAATAGCTCCTTCTACCCAACTAAGTTCACCTAGACAATTCATCAAACACATTGAATGCACCAATTTTTCACCTAAAAATTGCCTAAAAGTTGGGAGTAGTTCATGCCACAATATTCACACAACATACAAAGTTCTTGACACTACTACAAGGCAAGACCTCCTCATAACATAATTAACAAAAATAGGCACATAAACGCAACAACTATAATGTAAGAGGAGCAAATACAAAAGCCATACCTGAAATGTTGTTGTGGAAACTAATTGAGATGGATGAATGCACACTTATCAACAAAGAGATGTGGAAAAACAACAAAGGGGAGTGGTAAGGGGGCGAAAAAATTTTTGATTTGAAAAAAAAAAAATGTGATGTGAGTGAGGTGATAATATAAATTAACCAAAAAACAAAACTAAAAAAAAGAAAGAGAGGGGAAAAGTTTACCTTGGAGGGGTTGAGGGGAGAAGAAGAAAAAATAAAGGTAAAGGTTAGGGGGAGAAGATGAGAGGGGAGAGGGGAGAGATGAGAGGGAAAGAGAGTTGGGGAAAATCTTATGAGGGATGGAGGCTTAGGGTATAAGGAAATAGACAAGAAAGAAAGAGAAAAAAATAAAAATAAAAATAAAAAAAAAGAAAAAAATAAAAAAAAATAAGTGGAGGGGAGGGTCATGTTCGCAGCGCCTGTTTCTGCCGTTTCGGGCAGACGCAGCGCCTGGGCGCTGCAAACGCAGCGCCTAGACGCTGCGTTTCTGCCCGAAACGCATAGGCGCAGTTCCTGGGCGCTGCGAACTCAGCGCCTAGGCGCTACGTTTCTGCCAAAATTGGCAGAACCAGCGCCTAGGCGCTGAGTTTCTGCCTTCATTTTGTAAAAATTTTTTTTTTTTTTTTACCTCACCCTTTTTCACACTCATTCAGTTTCATTGTAGAGCTTAAATTTCGCGATGTGTAACCTTCATTGATTCTCCTACAAAAGCAAGAGAAAGAGTTACTACGATAGTATAAATTATTAAAGGAAGAAAACAAAATCAAAGCATAAACCAATAATCAAATAAAGAATAGAGCTTGGGTTGCCTCCCAAGAAGCACTTCTTTTAAGTCATTAGCTGGACGTAGTGCCGCAGTTATTCGGGAACAGCTAGATCAAGACTCTCTTTAGCAGTGGGAAAATCTTCCACATAATGCTTGATGCGTTGACCATTTACTTTAAAATTTCCTTTAGTTGGATGGTGTAATTCAACTGTCCCGTAGGGAAACACCTGAGAGACCGTAAAAGGGCCAGACCATCGAGACTTCAATTTTCCTGGGAAAAGTTTAAGCCGGGAATTGTATAATAGCACTTGATCCCCTACTCGAAAAATTCGTTGCCTGATGTTCTTGTCGTGCCACTGCTTTGTCCTTTCCTTGTAGATGGATGCATTCTCATATGCCTCTCTTCTGAATTCCTCCAACTCATTTAGCTGTAGTATTCTTGTTTCTCCAGCCTTATCGAGGTCCATGTTTAACTACTTCAATGCCCAATACGCTCTGTGCTCAAATTACACTGGTAGGTGGCATGCTTTCCCAAAGACTAGTCGGTATGGGGACATTCCTATAGGCGTCTTGTACGCTGTGCGATATGCCCATAAAGCATCGTCCAATTTTTTTGACCAATCCTTGCGAGATGCATTCACAGTGACCTCCAAAATTCTTTTCAATTGTCTGTTTGATGTTTCCACTTGTCCACTAGTCTGAGGGTGATAAGGAGTGGCAATTCGATGTTGTACTCCGTACTTATGCAAAACTGCTTGGAATAACCGATTGCGGAAGTGCGTTCCACCATCACTTATAATTGCCCTAGGTGATCCATATCGGTTAAATATGTTTTTCTTTATGAAGTCGACCACCACCCTTGCGTCATTAGTAGGCAGTGCTTTAGCTTCTACCCATTTTGAAACATAATCCACCGTGACCAGGATGTACCAATTGTTGTAAGAGGATGGAAACGGACCCATAAAGAAAATGATGGAAACGGGTCCATAAAATCAACTCCCCCAGACATCAAATATTTCCATTTCCAAAATGTTGTTAAGTGGCATCTTGCGACGCTCTGATATGTTACCTGTTCTTTGACACTTATAGCATGGTCTACAGAAATTGTGGCAGTCCTTGAACAATGTAGGCTAAAAGAAACAACATTGGAGCACCTTTGCTGCTATTTTAGTGGGGCCAAAGTGCCCTCCATAAGCCGAAGCATGTACTCGTGAGAGGATCGGTTTCATTTCATCCTCAGGCACACATCTCCTAATGATCTGGTCCACCCCTCTCCTATATAAATTTGGATTATCCCAGTAATAGAATTTCGCTTCATGACTGAGCTTCTTCTTTTGCTGATAGGTGAGATCCGGATCCATATAGCCACTGGCTAAGTAATTAACAATGTCTATATACCATGAATCTTTTTCTACTTGTAGTAACTGTTCATCTGGGAAGACCTCATTAATATTCATATCATCTGAATCTTGCTATTGCTCTATCCTTGATAAGTGATCCACTACCTGATTTTCTGTTCCTTTTTTATCACGAGTCTCGATGTCAAATTCTTGTAGTAACAGCACCCAGCGAATTAGCCTTGGTTTCGCATCCTTCTTCTCAAACAAATATTTCAGAGCTACATGGTCTGTATAAACTATCACCTTGGACCCAATCAGATAAGAACGGAATTTGTCAAAAGCAAAAACAACTGCAAGCAATTCCTTTTCAGTTGTTGCATAGTTGATCTAAGCATCATTCAATGTTTTGCTAGCATAGTAGACAACATGAAATACTTTTCCGTTGCGTTGTCCAAGCACTGCCCCCACTGCAAAGTCACTGGCGTCACACATGAGCTCAAAAGGCAATTCCCAATCTG
>NW_019244379.1:3775-6556 GCF_002742605.1 Olea europaea var. sylvestris | reverse complement strand
TTGTCATGTCATTTGCAATGATTACTGGCAATGTTGACGATTCTCCCAAATATGCATACCGAAGATGGGAAGGTAAGGGCTTAAGTTCAAGAGTAGGTGCCTTTTCCACTGAGGGTACCGGGGGAGAAGGGTTGTCTCCTAGAGATTCATATTGTCAATGCCTTCTTCCTATGGGTTGCTCGACTAAGTTGACAATACATTCAGCTTTTCCTGCATTTGTTGCTTACAATTGTGCAAATTCTGCCTCACAAAAATTTGTGTGATGCTCAATATCAAATGTATCCACCACAAGCTCTTCAAGAACATCAACTTGGCAGCAAGTGTCGGAAGTCAATGGGTGTTTCATTACCTTGAACACGTTGAATATGACTTGCTCATTGTCCACTCGAATAATCATTTTACATCATACACATCAATCAATGCTCTCCCAGTAGCCAAGAACGGTCTTCCCAAGATCAGAGGAATATTTGAGTCCTCTTCCATGTCCAAAATGATGAAATCAGCCGGAAAAATAAATTTGTCGACTTTAACCAGCATATCTTCAATAATTCCCTTTGGTCGTTTGATCGATCTGTCTGCCAGTTGCAACGAGATTGTTGTTGGTTTTGCCTCTCCTAATCCAAGAGACCTGTAAACAGAGAGAGGCATCAAATTAACACTGGCACCTAAATCACATAAAGAATGTTCAAAGAAATTAGAACCAATTGTGCAAGGTATAGTGAAACTCCCTGGGTCTTTTAGCTTAGGAGGTAGCTTTCTCAATAGTATTGCACTGCACTCCTCGTTCAAACATACTGTCTCATGTTCTTCCAGCTTCCGTTTGTTAGATAGGATCTCTTTCAAGAATTTTGCATAGCTGAGCATTTGGGCAATTGCGTCTGCAAAAGGAATATTGATGTGCAGTTTCTTGAACATCTCCACAAACTTGGCAAACTGATTATCCAACTTCTTTCTTTGTAACCTTTGAGGGAATGGAATTGGTGGCACATAAGCCTTCACGGGGCTGGGTGCTCTCACTGCAGGTGTTTCCTTCCTTTCATTTTCCTTGTCAGTTGGTTGTTCAAACTCTATTTCTTTCCCAACCTCTTCACCCATTTTTTCCTTTTCTTTTCGCTCAGGTCTCTTCACATGAATTTCTGGAAGTTGCACCCCACTCCTGGTAGTTATAGCTTGCACTTGCTCTTTTGGATTGACCATTGTATTTCCTGGCAATGTCCCTTGTGGGCGTTCTGCAAGCTGTTGAGCTATTTGACCAATTTGTGTTTCCAACTTCTTGATTGATGCTTGCTGATTCTGAAAATTTGTGTCAATCTGCTGAAACAACTTGTCAGTCTTCTGCATATACTGGTTGAACATCTCCCCCAAACTTGGTTTTTTCTCTTGTTGGGTATTATTTGAACTGTTCCCTTGTTGATTATCTGACCATCTGAAATTTAGGTGCTGTCTCCATCCTGGTTTGTATGTTTGAGCAAATGGATTAAGATTTCGAGACCCATTCTGAATGAAATTGACCTGCTCGTCGGGATAGCCTATAGATGTGCAGTTTTCTGTCAGATGATTAGCCCCGCAATTCTCGCATGATGGACCAGCTGTCACTGCATGTGCTCCTTTCGTTTGTGATTTCACCAATAACTCCACTTGTTTTGTTAATGCCACTATTTGGACGTTGGTAGCTGCTGCGCTGTCTAACTCATACATTCCTCCTGTCTTCGGTGGCGCCACTCTTTCCGATGAGAACATGGAATGTGTAGTGGCAATCAACTCAAACAGTTCCATGGTTTGCTGCACAGATTTTCCTATAATTGATCCTCCAGCTGAAGCATCGACTTAAGATTTTGACAGTGGTGTAAGTCCAGTGTAGAAGTACTGCACTTGATTACCTATAGTAATTCCATGGTTTGGGCATTTTCTCATCAACTCATTAAACCTATTCCATGCTTCGTGATAGCTTTCTCCATCTTTCTGTTGAAAAGTCTGAATTTCTAATCTGATTTTAGCTACCCTCGCTGGTGGGAAAAATTTATTACAGAACTTCCTGATTAGTTCTTCCCATGTAGTAATGCTAGCGTGAGGCTCAGCATCTAACCACTCCAATGCAGCATCTCTCAATGTAAATGGGAATAGTCGTAGTTTAATAGCATCTTCATTGACTCCCGGAGCATGAAAGTTCTGACAGTTTCTGAGAAATCTAGAAATATGCGTGTTTGGATTCTCTTGAGGTAGCCCGTAGAATTGCAAGGTGTTGCTCATCAAATTAATCCAATCTGGCCTGATCTGAAAGTTATTCACCCCAAAATCTGGATACACGATACTGGAGCGCATGGGTGCTGCTATAGGTGTCATGAACATTGATACTGGCAAATCCCCTTCATTTATTTCCCTTCGTTCATGCTGTTGTTCCGGTGGTGCCACCACTCTTGCGGCCATTTGCCCAATCGGCTGAATAGGGATATGGATTTGTTGATTGTCAGCCATTTGATGTTGCTGTTTTTGTTTGTGTTCCTTGCGTCTTCGTCTTAAGGTACGTTCTATCTCCGAATCAAATGGTTCAAGATCGTCGCCTTGGGCACGGAGCATGCAACGAACACACTTTTCTGTAAATAAAAGAAAAATAAACTAATCAAACAATAGCCAAAATAAAAGAAATAAATTAAGACTAAAAGAAATAGTCCCCGGCAACGGCGCCAAAAACTTGTTGTAAAATTTTGTTTCGCAAGTGTACGATCCGTAACAAGTAATAGTGGACCTAAGAGTCCGAATTGTCGATCCCACAAGGACTAT
>NW_019244379.1:0-3770 GCF_002742605.1 Olea europaea var. sylvestris | reverse complement strand
CTAAGGTAGTGTTCGGTCGAATTCTTCTATTGTATTCAACTTACCCCTCTCGAGTTCTCATTGAGCCTACTTAATTAGTTTAATTCCATATCTCTATGCAAATTAAATTTAATTAAACGAAACATTGGTTCTAAGAATTCACACACGACCGCAGCAATCAATATAGGTATCTCTATACATTATATCAATTTACCGGATTTTAACATGTGGTCTAAACAAATAATCCGCATCTCTACGCAATCAATGTTCACAAATCATCTAATTAGTGATCAAGTAATTAAATGTATTAAGAACAATATTAAAATCAACACATGAAATAAAAAAGTACTAGAATCTCAATTGCATGAAATAAAGGGTTCCAAAAGATTACATTGTTCGCCCTAACATGAAATTTAACTACTCATAATAATGGAAGAAAAATAGGAGATTGTTTTAGAATACATCACCGAGTTTGAAATAAAGATGTGGAAGAAAAAGTGGAATTCCTGCACCAAGATCTCCTTCCTCTTCCAATGAGTGCTTCCAATCTTCAATTCTTGGTGTTAATCTTCTTAAATTTCTCCCTTGAATCTCCCTTCTTCTTGTTTTTCTCTCCAATATGTCCAGCCGCTTCAAAAGTATGAGGAGGATCTCTTTTTTAGGTGCCTCCACCTTTTTTTTTGGTTGAAGTAGGGTTTCTATGGCTTTAAAAACGGCCCAAAAAAACGCGCCCTAAATCGCCAATTGCAGCGCCTAGGCGCTGGTGGTAGCGCCTGGGCGCTATGGTTGTAGCACCTAGGCGCTGCCTCTCGGGTCCAATTTTCATCTTTTCTTCGTTTCGTAGCGCCTAGGCGCTATAAGTGTAGCGCCTAAGCGCCAACTTTCTGCCCCAATTCCGTGTTTTTGGCCTCTTCATCCACTTTAATACTTCTTTTCTTATTGCTTCTCCTTATCTTCAAAACAACACTAACAAACACATCAAAAACGTTCTACACTCATAAAATCTAGTATTTAATCAAGCTAAAAATGTGCGAAAACCATGAGTGAAACAAACTCATCAATACTTCTCAATCCCATTTTGGAGTTATCGGGTTTATAATTTTCAGAAGATTGATCACAAATTTATTTTGAGGTAACAAGTCATATCTTGTTGGATGGTAATGATATATAGAACTACAAGAGGCGATGATACTTCTCAATCCCATTTTGGAGTTATCGGGTTTATAATTTTCAGAAGATTGATCACAAATTTGTTTTGAGGTAATAAGTCATATCTTGTTGGATGGTAATGATATATAGAATTACAAGAGGTGATGATACTTCTCAATCCCATTTTCGATAAATAGTTGACATAATAGTTACACTACTTGAACAACTCAAGGTCTTGAGTCAAATAATCATCTTTAAAAATTTTCATCTTAGATTTACCTGCAAAATTCTACGTTTTTAAAACTAAATGGAACTTTTATTCACTAACTCCACAGTATATTACATCAGTGAAAGGTGGATGTTCATTGTTCCAAATCGAGTCTTGAAATAAAGATTGCGGGTTCAAGGCAAAGGGGAGCTACACTATTTGGTTCCTGACGAATTAATTATGAAAATAAAGTAAAAGAGCGTAAATTTCCATAGTAACGCACAATCATGAGAATGAATGGTTGACTCCCTCACTATTTCAACAAATCCGACTCTATGAGATTATTCTTTGTTGCATTTATCGACTTCAAATTGTTTAATATCGTGATTGAATATCTATTATCTATCATACACATCCTTGATCGCTCGTCATATCCCGCTTTCTCTTATAGCAAGATGAAACGTGTGTCAATTTTTATTGTCTCCAAAAATAATTTTTATGTAATTCTTCACTACTATTTCAAGTTTTGGATGCTTACCACAAACAATATATAAATCTTGCCTCTCTCCATATGCTTCCTTCATTCTATTCATAATTCATGCATGAATCATTATTTTTCGAGCCACGTCCCCCAAAAACAAGTACAAAAATATTGTTGTTGGAGTCTAGAATGCACGTCGTGAATAGTACCTTTACGAAGGTTCCTTCGACTGCTGTCACGAGTCTATAGAATTCTCAATTTGCAGCAATGCTCTCAGTGTCGTTAAAAATTATTTAAATTTGTTGATTCAATATGTCTCAATTCTAGTAATTGATCCAAGATTTGGTACCTGTAACATTTGCAAGTATGTTGGAAGCCTTTGATACGATTCTCCATGATCTCCTCCTCACAATGCATCTGCCAATTCTCGAGCTCTTCAAGCTTTACCATACCTCATTGATACTCAGTCATTTAACATGCCATTTATTATGCCAGTTGGATTGTAGATTGTCTTCGCCAATGTGTATTTGTGCTCAATGATATTTACTACTGTTAAACTAGATGATCGTCGATGATTCCCGAATACAATGTCCAATTTGTACGTGTAATCCTTTTTTATGTGACATATTTTGAGCGTATTCATTTTATCAACCTTTGAAAATCCATCTAACAATTCTCATTTTATATTTCAACCACATATTCTTCTCGTGTCTCATTTATAATCCATGTATTAAAATCAACGTTCTAAAAAGCGCAAAGTGTGAATTAGAGTAGAGTTTAAGTTTCAAATTTTACGAACCTAAATGAGTCTAAGCGTTAAAAACAGGTATTTTATTTTTGTTATTATTTTAAATATCGAATCATTCTAAAAATCATTTAATAATTAAAATAATACATACCAAACATCTAAAATTATAAAATACTGTATTTACTTTATAATTCCTACAATTAGTCAATTATATAATTTTCAAATCTCAGAAATCCAAAAGTTAGACTATTTTTTATAATATCAACTTCCAACTAGATAAGTCATACTTAACAGATTTATAAGAACTTCATACATATTTTCGAAGTTTCCAACAAAACGATAAGTCTCAAAATCATAATTATATAGTATAAATAGCACAGTAACACAATCTTATCTAAATCATTATTTGACAAAGTCATTTTTGACTTTTGTACAAATGAAATCATTTAAAAACTTGAAATTAAAATCAAATAAAAGCCTCTAAAAAAATAAAAATCAATAGACTAAAGTCAAATAAAAAAGGTTTTTCAAAGAAGGAAAAAAAATAATAATAATAAAGCGCGATAGGCATTAAACGGTCAACTTAGGAATTGATTGCTTAATCGTGCTTAATGCCAAGATAAAGCGTTTTGCTCGCGCCTCACGCGTCGACGCGCATTTTAGAACAATGATAAAAACACATTACACATTGCATACTTTGAGATACACGTTTCAACGGTTTCTTATTGCAAAATTTTGGTTTTTTGTTATTGTCTCAAGTCTCAACATTTATATCTAAAATCACAATGGATTGTACCTCCCTGTCCATTTCTTCATGCTGTCTTCATCTTATTTTTAGCTTTTGTGATTGAGTTGTCACTTTCAACCAATTGTAGTTATAGCTAGTGATCCCTTTGAATATAAGTGATAATTACATTTAATACACTTATTTATATCCTTTATTCAAGATAATAGCTCACATTCTGGGATTATAGGATTGATTTTCTACTTGATTGTGTTTCATTTGTGTTTTGCAGGATAAAATATCAACTCCACGTTGCATTGTGATCAAAAGAACAGAATCGATAATAAAAAGAATTTAGGAGCAAAGATTGAACCTCAAAGATGAGAATAAACATGAACAATGAGAAAGAGAAGAAAATCTAGAAGACCCGATGTGTTTTTGAATGGCATTGAAGATTAGAATAGGAAAGCTAAAGATGAAG
>NW_019244378.1:0-1552 GCF_002742605.1 Olea europaea var. sylvestris | reverse complement strand
AAAAAAAAAAAAAAAAAAAAAAAAAAAAAAAAAAAATTAGATTCTCTGGTCTCATCCTTTATTTTCTAGAACTTTACCTTCCCTTGTATCCTCCAGAAACTTCTGTGCTTGTGCTTCCAAGGGGCCACGATCCAGCTTATCATCCATATAGACTAGTGATACCTATTGGGATTGCTAACTTACATTTTCTGATAATAATATTTAAAGAAAAAAACTATTGCCATCAATGCTTTGTACCAGTTGGCAGCCGTCCTATTGATATAGAAATCTCAAATTTAAGAAATTAAACTTAGTTGGGTCATGATTTACATATTTTTAGTAGAGACTTGCTGTATGTCTAGGCTTAACCCCCCCCCCCCCCCCCCCCCCCTCCCTTAAAAAGTTAGGTTTTTCCTTTTTTTTTTTTTTAGAGGCGCCACTTGGCCTCCCTGTATTTATCCCTGGCTTTAAGCTCGGGCAAGGAGTATTTTTCTTTTTAGTATACTATGTTTCTAGCCATGTACTACTTTTGTGACCTTTATAAGATCTTCAGTGGAATAGCATTTTATTTAGGGAATTGCTGTTTGTATAGCCTGAGCTATACAGCTCGGGCTTCAGCCCCCTCACAAGTGGGGGGCTCGCAAATTTTTTATTGCGCGTGGATCCCTTGAGTTGTGAGAGGCTGTAAACGGTGCAATGCACAGAGCACGGCCCATTTATTTTTGATAGTGGTCAAATGTGTATGGCTTATGAGCGTAGAGCACCGCCCATTTATTTATGGTAGTGGTCAAACGTATATGGCTTATGATTATGACCTTTGATAATTCCGAACACTCAGTCTTTGACCATGTCTATTGGTAAACTTTGAACTGGTAGATTTGGACATGTTTTTTCATATTGGGTTTGGGACTCGCTGCCTTTAATTGTTCTGGTCAGAAGATAAAATGATTTCTACTGTGGATAGTTAGTTTACTAGTTTTCAGATTACAATACTGCCACAGATAAATATTCACGATGACATGAAAATGGCAAATGGTAGTCGCTCTCTTGTAAAAGTGGATACTGCTCGGTTACGAAGCACACTTGTACGAACTTGACATGCGTAATTTTTGGCGGAAAAAAAAATTCGACAAAAATACATAGATTTAAATTCTTTAGAATTGCACATATATATTATAGAATTTAACAGAAATTCAGTGTGAAGTTCGTGGAATTTTTATCAATTAAATGTTGTTACTTATTTAGATAAACAATCTAATAATTTTAAAAAATGTTATTTAATTTTATATTTCAAGATTCATGAAGCAGTACTTTCGGTGTCCTCCACGTGTCGAGTATATATCCCTAGCTATTTGAATTACAAGGAACATGAACAATATAGGATACTACATGACATAGAGAAAATTTAAAAAATATATGAAAAATAGAACACACCATCAAACACGTTGATCAATAGAATGATTGAGTGCTAGTGTGCACCAAGACATGACACTTCTTGAATATTGATAGACAACCCTAATAATAGTGTTCGTTCTTGATAGCTACTTGGAGTGAATCGATCTTGAGTTGGTCT
>NW_019244377.1:0-1552 GCF_002742605.1 Olea europaea var. sylvestris | reverse complement strand
ACAAAAATCGCGCCGGGGCAATTTCGTCATTTTTCGCGACTGTGTCGGAATTGGCTAAAATTTGACGGGTTGATCGGAAACAAGAATCGCGTCGGGGGCATTTTCGTCATTTTTCGCGACGATATCGGAATGGGATGAAATTTGATGAGTTGATCGGAAACGAAAATCGCGACGGGGGCAATTTCATCATTTTTCGCGATTGTGTCGGAATGGGCTCAAATTTGACAGGTTGATCGGGAACAAAAATCGCGCCGGGTGTAATTTCGTCATTTTTCGCGACTGTGTCGGAATTGGCTGAAATTTGAAAGCTTGATTGGAAACAAAAACCGCGCCGGGGGCAATTTCGTCATTTTTCGCGACGATATCGGAATGGGCTAAAATTTGACAGATTGATCTGAAAGAAAAATCGCGCCGGGGGCAATTTCGTCATTTTTCTCGACTGGGTCAGAATTGGCTGAAATTTGGCAGTTTGATCTTAAATAAAAATCGCGTCGGGGGCAATTTTGTCATTTTTCTCGACTCTGTCGGAATGGGCTCAAATTTGACAGGTTGATCGGAAACAAAAATTGCGCCGGAGCAATTTCGTCATTTTTCGAGACTGTGTCAGAATTGGCTAAAATTTGACTGGTTGATCGAAAACAAAAACCGCACAGGGGGCAATTTCGTCATTTTTCTCGACTGGGTCGGAATTGGCTGAAATTTGGCAGTTTGATCCTAAATAAAAATCGCGCCGGGGGCTATTTTGTCATTTTTCTCGACTCTGTCGGAATGGGCTCAAATTTGACAGGTTGATCGGAAATAAGAATTGTGCCGGGCCAATTTCGTCATTTTTCGCGATTGTGTCGGAATTGGCTAAAATATGACTGGTTGATCGGAAACAAAAACCGCGCAGTGGGCAATTTCGTCATTTTTCTCGACTGTGTCGGATTTGGCTGAAATTTGGCAGTTTGATTGGAAATAAAAATCGCGCAGCGGCAATTTCGTCATTTTTCTCGACTGTGTCGGAATGGGCTCAAATTTGACAGGTTTATCGGGAACAAAAATCGCTTCGGGTGTAATTTCGTTATTTTTTGCGACCGTGTCGTAATTGGCTAAAATTTGACTTGTTGATCGGAAACAAAAATCGCGCCGAGGACAATTTCGTCATTTTTCTCGACTGCGTCGGAATTGGCTGAAATTTAGCAGTTTGATCTGAAATAAAAATCGCCCCGAGGGCAATTTCGTCATTTTTCTCGACAGTGTCGAAATGGCCTCAAATTTGACAGGTTGATCTGAAACAAAAATCGCGTCGGGGCAATTTCGTCATTTTTCGCGACTGTGTCGGAATTGGCTAAAATTTGACGAGTTGATCGGAAACAAAAATCGCGCCGGGGGCAATTTCGTCATTTTTCGCGACGATATCGGAATGGGATGAAATTTGACGAGTTGATCGGAAACGAAAATCGCGACGGGGCAATTTCATCATTTTCCGCGATTGTGTCGGAATGGGCTCAAATTTGACAGGTTGATCGGGAACAAAAATCGCGCCGGGTGTAATTTCGTCATTTTTTGA
>NW_019244376.1:0-1552 GCF_002742605.1 Olea europaea var. sylvestris | reverse complement strand
AGGCAATGCATCAACATTTGCTCATCTTTAACGTGTAGGTCAACTTCTTTCTTTCGCAGTGATCTACTTCTATTTAGTTTCTCCATATTTGTATAAATATGAGATCCACATCTAGTATCAAATATCCAAAAAACTCATGAAGTGGATGTAGGCCTTGCAATATTTCCAATGACTTTTCATTCTATAATGAAAATAAGGGTCATTAGATTTGGTATTTGTCCTTGGTTTTGACTGTCTTAGCCATATTGGATACTTTTCCCAAAGTCCCTTTAGACTTCATCTTAATATTCTTAGAGGATTTAATGGCTTGCCCACTACTAACTATGATATTGTGTTTAATAGTTTTAAGCATCTTAAGCAACTCTATGAGTGTTCGTTCGAGATTATTCATATCATAATTCGTAATTAGTATGAATAACTTTTTGACAGAGATTACAGAACTAAGTCAATACTCAGTTCCTGGTTCATGGTTGAACTTAATCAAGACAACTTCTCAATGCCAAACGTTTTCAGTAAATGAGCACTGACTAAAGATCGCTTTGTCATTTTGCATCGATATAGTTGCTTGGAAGTCTCATATCCTTCCACACATGATTATTATCATACAACTCTTTGAAATAAAAAATCATGCGATAACATCTATATTCTCAAGTTGCTTTTGTAACTCAGATGACGTAATGCAAACATCACACATGTTGCAGTACTATTGTCATCACCGTGTTATTATAGCAGTTACCTCTTCCTTAATTGAGTCATCATTAAGTGTCTCCGGAAAGGGCAAATTAAGGACAACCAACTTTCTCATACCTGAAAACAATTCTCAAATTGCGATACCAATCAAGAAAATTTTGATTTGGTTGTTGGCATTCAGTTTGCCACCCAAATACACATAGTTACTCACGATTCAATAAATATAAATGACAAAAAGAAAAAGAATAATATATAAAATCAATTAATTTAACATGGACTTTTATTAAATTAATTATACTCCCACAGTTTAACTCAAATTTATGACCCTCTCATATAATTTTATGGAATCCATACTTGACTCCCAGTGGGCTGGGATCCCATTTGTTATATTAAAACCTTGAGTGAACTCAACAAACCTTAATATAACATTTGGGTAGATGCTACTATCAATTGTACCTCAATATAACTCCCAGATCATCAAGCCGACAACTCTTTATCTTCACACATCTTATGTGTTAGCTTAACATGTTTCTAAAATTTATCTCCTTGAGTATACTCAACAAAAGATAAATTTTAGTTAAGTCAGACCCATCATTCAGAAATATCTAATATCTCATAATGTCAAACATATCCTTAATAGACCAACCTTGAGTGTACTCAACAAGTTGAGACGATTTGGGACTCTGATTTTTCATTATAATGATGGAAGGCGAATAATAGATTGACTTACTATTTTATTGAGGGATTTTGCATTCAAAAGTCTCATCAACATCGATATAATCATATATATAATTTATTATGCATCAAACATACAAATAAACATATTATATAATATAATAATAGTGTGGACGATTATCGACTT
>NW_019244375.1:0-1552 GCF_002742605.1 Olea europaea var. sylvestris | reverse complement strand
ATCAACTCTAATATAATAATTTAATAGCAAAGAGAAATTCATTGGTTAGATAAGGCACACAAGGGTCAAGCTAATTTGGTAACAAGACCAACAGATTAGCCATTATAATTCTTACTGAATTTATCAATAAAATCAATTACTTGTCTTTATTTCTAACTTTTATCACTTAGAACATCTTATGTGAAACACTTCACTGATTTCAAACAAACTATGACGAAAAGAGATGGCACCTAATTTTTGTAGCAACTAATATAATACTTTCTCAGTTACTATAATGCTTTTTACCTAACAACAATTTTATATATTATGTCTTCATATGATTTTATCATTGCACGTTCGCTCATGAGAGAAAAGATAAGTCTATGCCCTTGTTTGATATAAATTTAAATTTTTATCAAAATCGAAGTCACGTTTTAGCTATATAATTCATGGGACCCACAACTTTCCAACAAAATATTTTATTAATTTTTATTAAAATCTGTTAAAAATCTAATTTCCAATCTCTGCCAAACGGGGGCTATATATGATTAACGCAGATATAAGTATTAGCATACCGT
Organism: Olea europaea var. sylvestris; assembly: GCF_002742605.1. Lineage (NCBI taxonomy): Eukaryota > Viridiplantae > Streptophyta > Magnoliopsida > Lamiales > Oleaceae > Olea > Olea europaea. The sequence goes on along the minus strand of NW_019244375.1, from coordinate 995 downwards.
GGTAGTATTATTTACATACACTGATTGTTTCATGTGAGATGTACTAGGATCATGCTAATTTATTAATGAGAGATTTATAATATTGATAGTATATGTTATAATCGTCCAATACTTATTAGTTAAGTGAATATCTTATTGTTTAGCAACTTACTTTAAAAGTATATTTCTATCTTTATCACCACGATATCTTAGGTGACACGTCTCGTTTTATTAACTAACTATGACAAGAAGAGAACACACCACCAACTAGCAATATTTTTCGAGCATTTACTGCAATAGTTCTCGTAACAATTGATGATTACATCAATACTTCTTTCAAAACAACAATACTAAATAAACATCTTCAAATGATTTTATTGTTGTTTCTTCGTAGCAATGATAAAATTTAGAACAATTCCATATTCATATAAAAGAAATATGTGATGTTGGGACACGTTAATTCAATCCATATCATGTCCTATCACATCCTAACTTGAAAAAAATTAAAACATAAATGAAAATTTTTGTTTTCGTTAGAATCAGTCTTCATATCCAGACATGTAGACTTCACTTACTTTTACGTACAAATAATGACCCACAAGTTGATCCATCAAATATTCTTAATAGGGCTATACTACAAATACAGAGAGTGGTTAATAGAATTTATACAGAGCAACGCTTGGCAAAAATTCATTGATTTTGGATTGATCATGGGCAGAAAAATTACCATCTGTGAACAATCCCCAGTTCTCCTGAGTATGAGACTTTTGAAGTTCGATAACTAATGATTCTTCCCTGATCAAAACTTACTTCGATTTTTATTTGGTTGATGAAGGCAAAGTAACAACTTTAATATTTTTCATTTTGCTAATTATCAAAATTCTTTTCTTGACCATACACTACGACACATTTTTATTGAAATGAAAGCTAGCTAGTATGACTTAATTGATCTAATGGTCACTAAAATTATGTTTATATTTTCAATTGCTTATTGAAGTTTAAGATGTCGAGTTTTG
>NW_019244374.1:0-1552 GCF_002742605.1 Olea europaea var. sylvestris | reverse complement strand
ACAGTCGCGAAAAATGGAGAAATTACACCCGGAGCGATTTTTGTTCCCGATAAATCTGTCAAATTTGAGCTCATTCCGACACAATCGAGAAAAATGACGAAATTGCCGACGTGCGAGTTTTTTATTTCCGATCAAATTGCCAAATTTCAGCCAATTCCGATACAGTCGAGAAAAATGCCGAAATTGCCCGGCGCGATTTTTGTTTGCGATCAACAAGTCGAATTTTAGCCAATTCCGACACAGTCGAGAAAAATGACGGAATTGCCCCCGGCGCGATTTTTGTTCCCGATAAATCTGTCAAATTTGAGCTCATTCCGACACAATCGAGAAAAATGACGGAATTGCCCCCGGCGCGATTTTTGTTCCCGATAAATCTGTCAAATTTGAGCTCATTCCGACACAATCGAGAAAAATGACGGAATTGCCCCCGGCGCGATTTTTGTTCCCGATAAATCTGTCAAATTTGAGCTCATTCCGACACAATCGAGAAAAATGACGGAATTGCCCCCGGCGCGATTTTTGTTCCCGATAAATCTGTCAAATTTGAGCTCATTCCGACACAATCGAGAAAAATGACGGAATTGCCCCCGGCGCGATTTTTGTTCCCGATAAATCTGTCAAATTTGAGCTCATTCCGACACAATCGAGAAAAATGACGGAATTGCCCCCGGCGCGATTTTTGTTTCCGATCAACAAGTCAAATTTTAGCCAATTCCGACACAGTCGCAAAAAATGACTAAATTACACTCGGCGCGATTTTTGTTCCCGATAAAACTGTCAAATTTGAGCCCATTCCGACACTGTCTAGAAAAATGACGAAATTGCCGCCGGCGCGATTTCTATTTCCGATCAAACTGCCAAATTTCAGCCAATTCCGACACAGTCGGGAAAAATGACGAAATTGCCCCCGGCGCGATTTTTGGTTCCGATGAACAAGTCAAATTTTAGCCAATTCCGACACAGTCGGGAAAAATGACGAAATTGCCCCCGGCGCGATTTTTGGTTCCGATGAACAAGTCAAATTTTAGCCAATTCCGACACAGTCGGGAAAAATGACGAAATTGCCCCCGGCGCGATTTTTGGTTCCGATGAACAAGTCAAATTTTAGCCAATTCCGACACAGTCGGGAAAAATGACGAAATTGCCCCCGGCGCGATTTTTGGTTCCGATGAACAAGTCAAATTTTAGCCAATTCCGACACAGTCGGGAAAAATGACGAAATTGCCGCCGGCGCGATTTTTGTTTCCGATCAACAAGTCGAATTTTAGCCATTTCCGACACAGTCGCGAAAATTGACGAAATTACACTCGGCGCGATTTTTGTTCCCGATCAACCTGTCAAATTTGAGCCCATTCCGACACAGTCGAGAAAGATAACGAAATTACCCCTGACGCGATTTTTATTTCAGATCAAACTGCCAATTTTCAACCAATTCCGACACAGTTGAGAAAAATGATGAAATTGCCCCCGGCGCGATTTTTGTTTCCGATCAACAAGTCGAATTTTAGCCATTTCCGACACAGTCGCGAAAAATGACGAAATTACACCCGGC
>NW_019244373.1:680-1552 GCF_002742605.1 Olea europaea var. sylvestris | reverse complement strand
TCGACTGTGTCGGAATGGGCTCAAATTTGGCTGGTTGATCGGGAACAAAAACCGCGCCGGGTGTAATTTCGTCATTTTTCGCGGCTGTGTCGGAATTGGCTAAAATTTGACATGTTTATCGGGAACAAAAATCGCGCCGGGGGCAATTTCGTCATTTTCCTCGACTGTGTCGGAATTGGCAGAAATTTAGCAGTTTGATCTGAAATAAAAATCGCGCCGGTGGCAATTTCGTCATTTTTCTCGACTATGTCGGAATGTGCTGAAATTTGACAGGTTGATCGGAAACAAAGATCGCGCCGTGGGCAATTTCGTCATTTTTGGCGACTGTGTCGGAATGGGCTAAAATTTGACAGGTTGATCGGGAACAAAAATCGTGCCGGGGGCAATTTCGTCATTTTTCTCGACTGTGTCGGAATTGGCTGAAATTTGGCAGTTTGATCGGAAATAAAAATCGCGCCGGCGGCAATTTCGTCATTTTTCTCGACTGTGTCGGAATGGGCTCAAATTTGACAGGTTTATCGGGAACAAAAATTGCGCAGGGTGTAATTTCGTCATTTTTTGCGACTGTGTCGGAATTGGCTAAAATTTGACAGGTTGATCGGAAACAANTTTCGTCATTTTTGGCGACTGTGTCGGAATGGGCTAAAATTTGACAGGTTGATCGGGAACAAAAATCGTGCCGGGGGCAATTTCGTCATTTTTCTCGACTGTGTCGGAATTGGCTGAAATTTGGCAATTTGATCTAAAATAAAAATCGCCCGGAGCAGTTTCTCCTGACTGTGTCGAAATGTGCTCGAATTTGACAGGTTGATCGGGAACAAAAACCGCGCCGGGTGTAATTTCGTCATTTTTTCCGACTGTGTCGATATTGG
>NW_019244373.1:0-176 GCF_002742605.1 Olea europaea var. sylvestris | reverse complement strand
TGTGTCGGAATGGGCTCAAATTTGACTGGTTGATCGGGAACAAAAATCGCGCCGGGTGTAATTTCGTCATTTTTCGCTACTGTATCGGAATTGGCTAAAATTTGACTTGTTTATAGGAAACAAAAATCGCGTAGGGGGTAATTTCGTCATTTTTCTCGACTGTGCCGGAATTGGTT
>NW_019244372.1:0-1552 GCF_002742605.1 Olea europaea var. sylvestris | reverse complement strand
CTTTTACACACGGTGTCTGTTTTGGGCCCATAAGTACTTTTCGAAAATGTAGCGACCATTTTGGATTGATGTCAAGACTTCGTCGTGGCGTACGAGGGATTTTGGCCATTTTTTGAAAGAATGAGCACTTGTATATTTGGAACGGATGGAGAGTCGGTGAATGAAGAGTTGAACGTAACTTTTGCACACGGTGTCCGTTTTGGGCCCATAAGTACTCTTTGGAAATGTATCCACCGTTTTGGATTGAGCTCACCTCTTCATCGTGACGTACGAGGGATTTCGGCCATTTTTCGAACGAATGAGCACTTGCATATTTAGAACGCTTGGAGAGTCGACGGACGAAGAATTGAGTGTAACTTTTGCACACGGTGTCCGTTTTGGACCCATAAGAAATTTTTTGAAATGTAGCGACCGTTTTGGATTGAACTCACCACTTCATCGTGACGTATGAGGGAATTCGGCCATTTTTCGAAAGAATGAGCACTTGCATGTTAGGAACGTTTGGAGAGTCGGCGCAAGAAGAATTGAGCATAACTTTTGCACGCGTTCTACTTTTTGGGCCCATAAGTACTTTTTGAAAATTTAGCGACCGTTTTGGATTGAACTCAGCACTTCATCGTGTCGTAAGAGGGATTTCAGACATTTTTCGAAAGAATGAGCACTTGCATATTTGGAGCGCTTGGATTGTCCGCGTTCGAAGAATTGAGCGTAACTTTTGAAAACAGCGTCCATTTTGGGCCCATAAGTACTTTTCAGAAATGTAGCGACCATTTTGGATTGAACTCACGACCTCATCGTGATGTACAAGGGATTTTGGCCATTTTTAGAAAGAATGAGCTCTTGCGTATTTGGAACACTTGGAGAGTCGACGTACAAAGAATTGAGCGTAACTTTTGTACACGGTGTCCGTTTTGGATTGAACTCACCACTTCGTCGTGACGTATGAGGGATTTCAACCATTTTTCAAAAGAATGAGCACTTGCATATTTGGAACGCTTGGAGAGTCGGCGTACGAAGAATTGAGCGCAACTTTTACACACGGTGTCTGTTTTGGGCCCATAAGTACTTTTCGAAAATGTAGCGACCGTTTTGGATTGATGTCAAGACTTCGTCGTGGCGTACGAGGGATTTTGGCCATTTTTTGAATGAATGAGCACTTGTATATTTAGAACGCTTAGAGAGTCGACGGACGAAGAATTGAGCGTAACTTTTGCACACGGTGTCCGTTTTGGGCCCATAAGTACTCTTTGGAAATGTATCTACCGTTTTGGATTGAGCTCACCTCTTCATCGTGACGTACGAGGGATTTTGGCCATTTTTTGAATGAATGAGCACTTGTATATTTAGAACGCTTGGAGAGTCGACGGACGAAGAATTGAGCGTAACTTTTGCACACGGTGTCAGTTTTGGGCCCATAAGAAATTTTTTGAAATGTAGCGACCGTTTTGGATTGAACTCACCACTTCATTGTGACGTATGAGAGATTTTGGCCATTTTTCGAAAGAATGAGCACTTACATGTTAGGAACGCTTGGAGAGTCGGCGCAAGAAGA
>NW_019244371.1:0-1552 GCF_002742605.1 Olea europaea var. sylvestris | reverse complement strand
AAATGTAGCGACCGTTTTGGATTTAACTCACCACTTCGTCGTGACGTACGAGGGATTTTGGCCATTTTTCAAAAGAATGAGCAGTTGCATATTTAGAACGCTTGAGAGGCGACGGACGAAGAATTGAGCGTAACTTTTGTACACGGTCTCCGTTTTGGGCCCATAAGTACTTTTTTGAAATGTAGCGGCCGTTTTGAATTGAACTCACCACTTCATCATGACGTACATGGAATTTAGGATTTTTTTTGAAAGAATGAGCACTTGCATATTTAGAACGCTTGGAGAGGCGACGGACGAAGAATTGAGCGTAACTTTTGCACACGGTGTCCGTTTTGGGCCCATAAGTACTTTTTTGAATTGTAGCGGCCGTTTTGAATTGAACTCACCACTTCGTCATGACGTACATGGAATTTAGGCTTTTTTTTGAAAGAATGAGCACTTGCATATTTAGAACGCTTGGAGAGGCGACGGACGAAGAATTGAGCGTAACTTTTGCACACGGTGTCCGTTTGGGGCCCATAAGTACTTTTTTGAAATGTAGCGGCCGTTTTGGATTTAAATCACCACTTCGACGTGACGTATGAGGGATTTCAGCCATTTTTCGAAAGAATGAGCACTTGCATATTTAGAACGCTTAGAGAGTCGGCGGACGAAGAATTGAGCGTAACTTTTGCACACGGTGTCCGTTTGGGGCCCATAAGTACTTTTTTGAAATGTAGCGACCGTTTTGAATTGAACTCACCACTTCGTCATGACGTACATGGAATTTAGGCCATTTTTCCAAAGAATGAGCACTTGCATATTTAGAACGCTTGGAGAGTCGACGGACGAAGAATTGAGCGTAACGTTTGCACTGGTGTCCATTTTGGGCCCATAAGTACTTTTTGGAAATGTAGCGACCGTTTTGGATTGAACTCAGCAATTTGTCGTGACGTACGAGGGATTTTGGCCATTTTTCGAAAGAATGAGCACTTGCATATTTGGAACGCTTGGAGAGTCGGCGCACTAAGAATTGAGCGTAACGTTTGCACTGGTGTCCATTTTGGGCCCATAAGTACTTTTTGGAAATGTAGCGACCGTTTTGTATTGAACTCACCACTTCGTCGTGACGTACGTGGGATTTTGGCAATTTTTTGAAAGATTGAGCACTTGCATATTTAGAACGCTTGGAGAGTCGACATACGAAGAATTGAGCGTAACTCTTGCACACGGTGTCTGTTTTTGCCCATAAGAACTTTTTCGAAATGTAGCGACCGTTTTGGATTGAACTCACCACTTCGTCGTGACGTACGAGGGATTTTGGCCATTTTTCAAAAGAATGAGCACTTGCATATTTCGAACGCTTGAAGAGTCGGCGGACGAAGAATTGAGCGTAACTTTTGCACACGGTGTCCGTTTTGGGCCCATAAGTACTTTTCGGAAATGTAGCGACCGTTTTAGATTGAACTCAACACTTCGTCGTGACATACGAGGGATTTTGACCATTTTTCGAAAGAATGAGCACTTGTATATTTGGAACGCTTGGAGAGTCAGCGGACGAAGAATTGAGCGT
>NW_019244370.1:0-1552 GCF_002742605.1 Olea europaea var. sylvestris | reverse complement strand
GTTTTCATGAAATCAAAATCCACTTTTCATTGGCTCCATTCCAATTGAATTTGACTAGCAATTCGCGAAAAACGAACAAACCAAAAGTTATCATGAAATCAAAAACAACTTTTCATTGACTCGATTCCAATCGAATTTGACTGGCAATTCGCTAAAAACGAACAAACCCGAAGTTATCATGAAATCAAAAGTCGCTTTTCATTGACTCGATTCCAATCGAATTAGACCAACAATTCCCCAAAAACGAACAAACCCGAAGTTATCGTGAAATCAAAAACCACTTTTTATTGACTCGATTCCAATCGAATTAGACTAGCAATTCGTCAAAAACGAACAAGCCCGAAGTTTTCATGAAATCAAAATCCTCTTTTCATTGGCTCCATTCCAATTAAATTTCACTAGCAATTCGCAAAAAATGAACAAACCCAAAGTTATCATGAAATCAAAAACAACTTTTCATTGACTCAATTCCAATCGAATTTAAATACCAATTCACCAAAAACGAACAAGCCCGAAGTTATCATGAAATCAAAAAGCACTTTTCATTGACTCGATTCCAATCGAATTAGACTAGCAATTCGTCAAAAACGAACAAGCCCGAAGTTTTCAGGAAATCAAAAACAACTTTTCACTGACTCGATTCCAATCGAATTAGACTAGCAATTCGTCAAAAACGAACAAGCCCGAAGTTTTCAGGAAATCAAAAACAACTTTTCACTGACTCGATTCCAATCGAATTAGACTAGCAATTCGTCAAAAACGAACAAGCCCGAAGTTATCATGAAATCAATAAGCACTTTTCATTGACTCGATTCCAATCGAATTTGACTAGCAATTCGCCAGAACGAACAAACCCAATGTTTTCATGAAATCGAAAATAACTTTTAATTGACTCGATTCCAATCGAATTTGACTAGCAATTCGCCAAAAACGAACAAACACGAAGTTATCATGAAATCAAAAACCACTTTTTATTGACTCGATTCCAATCGAATTAGACTAGCAATTCGTCAAAAACGAACAAGCCCGAAGTTTTCATGAAATCAAAATCCTCTTTTCATTGGCTCCATTCCAATTGAATTTCACTAGCAATTCGCAAAAAATGAACAAACCCAAAGTTATCATGAAATCAAAAACAACTTTTCATTGACTCGATTCCAATCGAATTTAAATACCAATTCACCAAAAACGAACAAGCCCGAAGTTATCATGAAATCAAAAAGCACTTTTCATTGACTCGATTCCAATCGAATTAGACCAACAATTCCCCAAAAACGAACAAGCCCGAAGTTTTCAGGAAATCAAAAACAACTTTTCACTGACTCGATTCCAATCGAATTTGACTAGGAATTCGCCAAAAACGAACAAACCCGAAGTTATCATGAAATCAATAAGCACTTTTCATTGACTCGATTCCAATCGAATTTGACTAGCAATTCGCCAAAAAGGAACAAGCCCGGAGTTATCATGAAATCAAAAACAACTTTTCACAGACTCGATTCCAATCGAATTTGACTAGGAATTCGCCAAAAACGAACAAACCCGAAGTTAT
>NW_019244369.1:0-1552 GCF_002742605.1 Olea europaea var. sylvestris | reverse complement strand
GCCCAAATTTGACTGATTGATCGGAAACAAAAATCGAGCTGGGGGCAATTTCGTCATTTTTCGCGACGTTGTCGGAATCGGCTAAAATTTGACAAATTTATCGGAAACAAAACCCGGGGCAATTTCGTCATTTTTCGCGACGGTGTCGGAATGGGCCCAAATTTGATTGATTGATCGGAAATAAAAATCGCGCCGGGGGCAATTTCGTCATTTTTCGTGACGGTGTCGGAATGGGCTAAACTTTGACTGATTGATCGGAAACAAAAACCGCGCCGGGGGCAATTTCGTCATTTTTCGTGACGGTGTCGGAATGGGCTAAACTTTGACTGATTGATCGGAAACAAAAACCGCGCCGGGGGCAATTTCGTCATTTTTCGTGACGGTGTCGGAATGGGCTAAACTTTGACTGATTGATCGGAAACAAAAACCGCGCCGGGGGCAATTTCGTCATTTTTCGTGACGGTGTCGGAATGGGCTAAACTTTGACTGATTGATCGGAAACAAAAACCGCGCCGGGGGCAATTTCGTCATTTTTCGTGACGGTGTCGGAATGGGCTAAACTTTGACTGATTGATCGGAAACAAAAACCGCGCCGGGGGCAATTTCGTCATTTTTCGTGACGGTGTCGGAATGGGCTAAACTTTGACTGATTGATCGGAAACAAAAACCGCGCCGGGGGCAATTTCGTCATTTTTCGTGACGGTGTCGGAATGGGCTAAAATTTGATTGATTGATCGGAAACAAAAATCGCGCCGGGGGCAATTTCGTCATTTTTCGCGATTGTGTATGAATGGGCCCAAATTTGACAGATTTATCGAAGACAAAAATCGCGCCATGGGCAATTTCGTCATTTTTCGCAACGGTGTCGGAATGGGCCCAAATTTGACTGATTGATCGGAAACAAAAATCGCGCCGGGGGCAATTTCGTCATTTTTCGCGATTGTGTCGGAATGGGCCCAAATTTGACAGATTTATCGAAGACAAAAATCGCGCCATGGGCAATTTCGTCATTTTTCGCAACGGTGTCGGAATGGGCCCAAATTTGATTGATTGATCGGAAACAAAAATCGCGCCGGGGGCAATTTCGTCATTTTTCGCGATTGTGTCGGAATGGGCCCAAATTTGACAGATTTATCGAAGACAAAAATCGCGCCATGGGCAATTTCGTCATTTTTCGCAACGGTGTCGGAATGGGCCCAAATTTGATTGATTGATCGGAAACAAAAATCGCGCCGGGGGCAATTTCGTCATTTTTCGCGATTGTGTCGGAATGGGCCCAAATTTGACAGATTTATCGAAGACAAAAATCGCGCCATGGGCAATTTCGTCATTTTTCGCAACGGTGTCGGAATGGCCCCAAATTTGACTGATTGATCGGAAACAAAAATCTCGCCAGGGGCAATTTCGTCATTTTTCGCGACGGTGTCGGAATCGGCTAAAATTTGACAAATTGATGGAAACAAAAATCACACTGTGGGCAGTTTCGTCGTTTTTCGTGACGGTGTCGGAATGGGTTCAAATTTGACTGATTGATCGGAAATAAAAATCGGGC
>NW_019244368.1:77510-88384 GCF_002742605.1 Olea europaea var. sylvestris | reverse complement strand
ATTTTCTTCATTGTGCAAATGTTTTGTATTCCTATGTGAATTGGGATTTCAAACTTTAGTCCTCTATGTCTTATTTTGTCCGGCTGAAGTGAAGGTCAACAATTGATTATAAGAACATATTTAATGGACTTCACAACTTTTATCAACTTTTTTAACCACAAACTTTATCAACTTTTATCAAAATTTGCTAATTTTTTATTTGAAATCTCTGTTTTGCCCTTGATCGTATATATTCAAACTATATATTGATGCCAATATTCAATATACAAACTTTATAGAAGTCAGTACGATAGCATAACATATGGCATGATGCATGATGCATGAAGTATGAATACATCCAAAATAAATTCCATGGAATATTTGATATTTGGTGTGAAGAGAATCAATTATGCTCTGCCAATCACCTCCTTGTTGTTTCTTACAATTTTCTTCCAAAACCAGTGTTCTCTCCAGATCCTATCCATTTGTGCAACTGACAAATTCTCTCTCTAGTAATAACTTGAAAACAAATGCAGTCATAATTGCTACCCACCCTCCAAAGAAGAAGAAAATTGCGGACTTGAAATGGCAAAGCATTGACAGAAGTGTTCGGCCAACAACGAAAGTGAAGAGAGAGTTTATTGCCACTAAAATACTTTGTCTGGTTGATCGTATTTCCGAGGGAAAAATGTCAATGGGAATTAACCAGCCCAATGTACACTATGAAACTCCAAACGAGCAAGATAATTGCAGATTAAGACCAAAATCAGAAGAGCATAACCTTTGTTTAATTACTTCAACAGCCAATTGAGAGAGAATCTTCTAAATTCCTCTCATTATTCACAGAAATCTTCTGCCAACTTTGTCGACATTAAGATTGATATAAACGTTGTACCAATACCTACAACCCGGTTACAACTGCAACTAATGTTGGAAATATGACTTGACAAGGGAATGGAGAAAAAACAAAAAATTAAGACTAGGAAGATGAATATGAAAATGAAGGCCTGCACACGTTATTATTGTTCTCAAATGGTAGTTGCCTTATCTCAAATAGAATTTAGATGCTTGAAGGGATCTGACAAATGGTTTGCAGGATTTATCAAGCCTTGACAAGGATTTAATACTCAAACACTAGTGAAATCCTCCAAAAACTGAGAACGTAAAAGGGATTTGAATATAAGAAGAAAGTTCATTTTCGATACTTTGGAATGAATAAAATTATCTCAATTGTGACTCTATGATTTTATGTTTTTTTCTAATTTTTTTTTTTTGGTCATCAACCACATATATATAGCAATTAGACATAGCCATATGAAGTGGCGTAAAAAAAACCTCTGAAAAGCCACCAAATTCAAAATGTTAACGACTAAAAACGACCATATTTTCCTTCTATGCGACCGCATAGAACAATTCTATGCAATCGTATAGATCAAAACATGCAAGGTTGGTATTTTCTGCAATTACCAATGCGACCGCTCGCCTAAATGGTCTATGCGATCGCATAGGCCAAGTTTTTCCCTTCAATGTCCATTTTTCCATTCCACATTCATTTATTGATTTTTGAACAATCATACAACAATATCCCATTTGTTCAATATTCAATAAAATCTCATATTCAAAATTATACAGTACTTATGCATGAGGATTAGATATCTTTCGATTTAAATATAACCATAGTGTAATTCAAACAAAATAAAATTGGAATCAAAGGTAGCTTGAAGTTTTGAACAAGTTATTTCCTGTGACAATACCGATAAGAACATACATAAGTATCACGCGTTCTCAAATTGTTCAATCTTACTTAGCGTTAATATGGCCTTGCACTTATCCTTTTTGACGAACTGTTAAGAGAAAAATTCTAACTCTCTATCGAGGCGGCACCACCTCAAAGTTTATCTAGGTGAAGTTCTTCTATTATCTTTGTTACTCATATGTCAAGATTTTTTGTTGTATACCTCGTTGTATATTTTTGTTAACGTGGCTTGATTATCACACATGATAGGCATTGAAGATGTATTCTTCGATTCCAAAGGTATCTCACAGAGTAGATCCTTAAGTCACTCAGCTTCTTACCCGATTTCTGGTAATGCTACAAATTTAAATTCCTTGGTTGAGTGTGTTATACATGTTTATTTCTTTGATTTCCAAAAAACTGCTCCTCCTTCAAGAGTAAACACTCAACCCGAAGTAGATTTACTTTCACCCGTGCTAGATATCCAAGTAGCATCAATAAATCTTTCCAATATAGTCGATAATTTAGAAATTGTACAATTATAGTACTTAGTGAAATTTAAATTACAATCCCTGTGGGTTCGACACTCTTTGCTCTATTACTATATTACAAAACTTGACACCGTACACTTGCGGTATAAAATCACGTTGCATAAATCGCGTGGCAAGTTTTTGGTGCCGTTGCCGGGGGATTGTTAATTTGATTTTTACTAATATTATTACCAAGTAATTTCTTTTTTAATTTAGATTTTTTTTTTTTAATTTTGGCTATCCACCCTGATCATTTTTGGTATTCTTTCCAGGAACTACGCAATAGTGTATGCATGTTTCCAACATTGGCAAGAGAGCATAGCAATTGAAATAAGTAATCTCAACATGGATATAAATGACATGGTTGTTGAAAATGTCTTCTGTCAGATTTGCTGGGAGATGCATTACACCGAGTACTGTTGGCATACACCCATGAACCCCCATACAATAAAGGTTGTAAGGTTTATACATTATTTAAAATGTCGACAAGAAGCGATTGACAACTCTGATGAAGACTATATGCCTTTGGAAGATTATGCACCTGATGATTGGGATGAGGACATCATACTTACGGGAAAAGGTCCTTCTATGCTGAATGAGAGGGTGATTGCAAAGTACTACAATAAACTAGCCAATTTGGAAGAGAGCAAAATATCGGTTGGAGATTGGAGTTACTAGAATGAATTGAAAAGGTGGAAATACAATCCACTCGAAGGGGTTAAAAAGAAAGATTCCTCATTGCTTATGGATCTTGAATGTGGATCAATCGGTCAATCCAAAAAAATTTCAATGATCGTAGAAGAGCCTGAAGTGAATGACAACTTGATCACAAAGGAACCAAACGAAGATGTAGAAATCAATGAAGATAAAATCAACATAAATTCGTTCGAATTCATTGATGTTAGAGAAATTGATTTTGTGATTAAGTTCGATGAAGAAGTTGAGGTCTACATTGTTGAGTTTGAATCGGATGGCCTAAAAAGATCCTGTTACATTAAAAAGGACAGCGACGAGATCTGGGAAAACAACGAAGAGTGGAGCAAAGTCAAAAGAAGAAAAATGGACAGGGCATCAAAAGCCTTCTTTAAAGTTCCATGATACAATTGCCAAAGTCAAGCTAATGACTATAAAGAAGCGCTTCTTGGGAGGCAACCCAAGCGTTTTATTTTATTTTTATTTCGTTTTCTGTTTTTGATTAATATGATAGTTTCAGTTATTTTATAATTTCTATTTAGGAATTCATCAGTTATATCCCGTCTTCCCTTAGGTTTATAAGTAGTCAAGTTGATTATTTGATATTTGAGTTAAGTAACACTTGTTCCATGTATTTAATATCTAAATTCGATTTTTTAGGAACATAACGTCGCGGAACAATCATACCAACTTTGACGAGGAGAATATGAAGAATCTCAAGTTTGGGGGTAAAAGCTAGAAGAAGCGTCCATCAAATTCAACGTCAGAGCACAGACCGTCATTGGCAATTCAGACAATTCAGAGAAGTCCTCCTCATTTTCTTTTAATTTAACATTGGGGACAATGTTTAGTTTAAATTTGGGGGAAGTATATCATAAATTGTCTCGAATAGCTTTTTTTTTTATTGTGTGAATTGTGTGCATTTAAAAAAAATATTTTATTTTATTTGGGTGTTTTGTTTTTAATTTCTTAATTGTATGCATTGATTAAAAAAAATTTCTTTTCGTGTTTTTGTATGCTTGTGTGTGTTAGATAACTTTGTCGGTATTTATATGTGTAATTGAGAACATGCGTTGATTTATGAATTGTGGACGAGTTATGTGTTTGAGTTAGATTTTTGCGTATTCATGTGAAACCAAAATTATTTTTGCACGTGAGTTGATTGTAGCGTTGTGCATTGGTAGATTGATTCATGTTTATAGGTTGGATTAGAGAACTTAGATGCTAAACCCAAATAACATTTAAACATTATTATACCTTAAATCAAAATTACAGGATGTTTGGTAGATTAAGCTGTTGTAGGAAAATTTGGAGAAAAATGTGGATTCTGTGTGTGCTAGTTTTTGTGTGGACTGTCTGAGACTAGTGGGATGAAAATTGGGTGAAAACCTTAAATTAGAGGTCAATTTTCGACGATAGGTGTTTAATAAGGGGCATTGCATTAATCACCGCATAAAAAAAAAGATCCCAATGAGGACAACTTTAATAATCTCATTGTGAATAGTCTCTTCGTAGCCTTTATGACTCGAGTGATTAAGCTTGTAAGAGTTTAAAATCTGGTGCTCTAAAGTCATCTAATTTGGAAGTCATCAACTTAAAACTCGCTTTAAGGATCATTTAGAAAGTTTAAGGGAGAGACGATCGCACAAAGAGTGATTAAAGAATAAAAATATATATGAAAAAAATAAAAAATAAAAAGAGAAAAAAATAGATATCAAATGCCTTCATTAAGCCCCGAATACTTGTTTTAGAGGATTAGACCTTTGATAAGGGGTTAGTAATTTGGTTGATTCCTAAAGATTGAAACGGTCAAAAATAAGGAGAATCCTCATTTGTTGACATGTGGAACTACAATCAGTAAAATTTAACCAAACTTGAGTGGTGTAAGAAATTAGTATTGAAAATTTAACCTTAGGTTACACCCTTAGAAAGAGAAAAGAAAATAAGTTTGGGGGTGTGTGAATCACATGAGCGAAGTAAGGAAAAATTTGACTTCTAAGGTCGAGAATTGCGTCAACTTATTATTGTACAGCATTGCACTTGACTCTCTCCACACACACACACACACACACCCGTTTCGCATTGAATAGGTAAAAATTTAGCTTTTGCATTATAGCTTTGAAGTGATCCATGGAATTGAAGTTATGTTTTAAATCCTGAGAAATGGAAGCAAGCTATCTAGAGAAATTTATTTTAAGTGATTTTGATTGTCTTAATTGTGCTTGTGTGTCCATTAATTATTTTTATTGGTTTGGTGTTTGCTCGAGGACAAGCAAAAGATTAAGTTTGGGGGTGTTTGATGAGTGATTTACACTCATTATATTATCCCATTAATTTCATGAATTTGCTATCTTGGAGAGTATTTTAGAAGTGCTAACAAGCGATTTTGGTATTGTTTTGTAAATTGATGGAAGTAGGGAAAACAAGAGCTAAAAGAGGTCAAAGGAAGGAAATAGGCAAAAGTTAGCGAAATTGGATGAAATGATCAAAATGTAAGAGATCCAAAGTTCGAGGATTAAAATGCAATTAATCAAAAGTAGTGTTGAAACTCACGATGAAGATCCGAGAGCGCTAGGAGTCAATTGGATGAAGGAAAGTGTCAAAGGGATGAAATTTAGTCAAAATATGATCACAAATCATTTTCCAACCGAAAAGTTACGCGCCAGAGTTTTGGTCTCATATTGAGACCTATTTCTGTCATAGCAAACAATCAAATTGGAAAATTATGTTTGAAGAAAAGTTATAGCCCTTTGAGTTATCTTGCCAACGCATCTTGAATCACCTCGATCGAACATTGGATGAAAAAGTTATGGCAAAAATACTGAAGGAGGTAAAAACTACTTTTTCCATCCGAAATGGGCGCCGTGGCGCCCAAGATACTGAAAACAACAGTGAACGTGGCGCCGCCTGTGCGGAAAAACGGGATTTTATATTTATGGAATCTTTTTTTGGCCCAACTCAACCCTAATTCGTCCAATAACTTCAAGATACTATAAATACCATTAAAAAGACCTATTTTCAAAAAGGATGGAGGGGGGCAAGATTGAAGGATTAAAGATAAAAAAAATTGAAGACGTCAAAAGGAAGGAGGAACAACATCAAGAAGGAAGATTGAAGATCTACCAAAAAACTAGTTTTTCTATCCTTTTCCTTATGTTGTTTATTATTATTTGTATAATTTTCATTTATTATACCATGAATTAAACAATTTATCGGGGGTTTGATGTAGCCGAATCAAGATTATGGTTTGATAATTTTATAATTATTTCTTTGATTTTTTCACATATATTTAATTGTGTCATGATTTTAATGCTTTCAATTACTTGATCAATATTTGAATGAATAGATGCTAATCAATTCTGACACTTGAGAGAGGGAAATTTAGGCGTGATCATAAGATTGGCACGACATAGGTTTTATGGGTTTTGAGAGAAAGTGTAAAATCTGTGAAGCTTACTCCATAAAAGAATCGAGACTTTTATAAATTCTTGATTTTCAATTCAGAATAGAGATATTGGAATTGGAATCTAGGATTTTTCTAGCCGGCACTCGAGAGAGGGGAGAGAAATATATTAGGATTCTTGCTTTTAAATATGGGAAAATTAAATGGAATTATTGGAAATTGTTAAATCATAATTGAAAGTTAGGTGAAATCAATCCCTAGACCTTCTCATTTGATAATTTGTATTCCTCAATTTTGTCGCATCCAATTTATGTTAGATTAGTTTAATTTATTCATTCATAAAATATTAAATCCATTTAATCATATATTTGTCTAAATAAAGTAGAAATTGCACAATTATAGTACTTAGTGAAATTTAAATTACAATCCCTGTGGGTTCGATACTCTTTACTCTATTTCTATATTACAAAACTTGACACCGTACACTTGCGGTATAAAATCACGTTGCATCAATCGTGTGGCAATAGTGTAATTGACTTAAATGGTAACTTTTACTAGTTTTAGTAACTTTTCCAAGATCCTTCATCTTGAATGTGAAAGAATTTCATTTATGTGATTACTCATAATCAACATGTCGTCAACGTATAGGCAAATAAATATCACATAATTTGAACACAAATATTTATCTACACTATTATGTTTAAAGCTAAGTGATATGATATCTAAGTCAAATTTTTTATGTCATTTCTTAGGTTCTTGTTTTAAATCGTATAACAATTTCACTAACTTGCATACATTTTGTTCATTTTCAGGCAGAGCAAATTCTTTAGGATGTTCCATACATTTAGAAATTGTACAATTATAGTACTTAGTGAAATTTAAATTACAATCCCTGTGGGTTCGACACTCTTTGCTCTATTACTATATTACAAAACTTGACACCGTACACTTGCGGTATAAAATCACGTTGCATAAATCGCGTGGCAAGTTTTTGGTGCCGTTGCCGGGGGATTGTTAATTTGATTTTTACTAATATTATTACCAAGTAATTTCTTTTTTAATTTAGATTTTTTTTTTTTGTTAATTTTGGCTATCCACCCTGATCATTTTTGGTATTCTTTCCAGGAACTACGCAATAATGTATGCATGTTTCCAACATTGGCAAGAGAGCATAGCAATTGAAATAAGTAATCTCAACATGGATATAAATGACATGGTTGTTGAAAATGTCTTCTGTCAGATTTGCTGGGAGATGCATTACACCGAGTACTGTTGGCATACACCCATGAACCCCCATACAATAAAGGTTGTAAGGTTTATACATTATTTAAAATGTCGACAAGAAGCGATTGACAACTCTGATGAAGACTATATGCCTTTGGAAGATTATGCACCTGATGATTGGGATGAGGACATCATACTTACGGGAAAAGGTCCTTCTATGCTGAATGAGAGGGTGATTGCAAAGTACTACAATAAACTGGCCAATTTGGAAGAGAGCAAAATATCGATTGGAGATTGGAGTTACTAGAATGAATTGAAAAGGTGGAAATACAATCCACTCGAAGGGGTTAAAAAGAAAGATTCCTCATTGCTTATGGATCTTGAATGTGGATCAATCGGTCAATCCAAAAAATTTTCAATGATCGTAGAAGAGCCTGAAGTGAATGACAACTTGATCACAAAGGAACCAAACGAAGATGTAGAAATCAATGAAGATAAAATCAACATAAATTCGTTCGAATTCATTGATGTTAGAGAAATTGATTTTGTGATTAAGTTCGATGAAGAAGTTGAGGTCTACATTGTTGAGTTTGAATCGGATGGCCTAAAAAGATCCTATTACATTAAAAAGGACAGCGACGAGATCTGGGAAAACAACGAAGAGTGGAGCAAAGTCAAAAGAAGAAAAATGGACAGGGCATCAAAAGCCTTCTTTAAAGTTCCATGATATAATTGCCAAAGTCAAGCTAATGACTATAAAGAAGCGCTTCTTGGGAGGCAACCCAAGCGTTTTATTTTATTTTTATTTTTATTTCGTTTTCTGTTTTTGATTAATATGATAGTTTCAGTTATTTTATAATTTCTATTTAGGAATTCATCAGTTATATCCCGTCTTCCCTTAGGTTTATAAGTAGTCAAGTTGATTATTTGATATTTGAGTTAAGTAACACTTGTTCCATGTATTTAATATCTAAATTCGATTTTTTAGGAACATAACGTCGCGGAACAATCATACCAACTTTGACGAGGAGAATATGAAGAATCTCAAGTTTGGGGGTAAAAGCTAGAAGAAGCGTCCATCAAATTCAACGTCAGAGCACAGACCGTCATTGGCAATTCAGACAATTCAGAGAAGTCCTCCTCATTTTCTTTTAATTTAACATTGGGGACAATGTTTAGTTTAAATTTGGGGGAAGTATATCATAAATTGTCTCGAATAGCTTTTTTTTTATTGTGTGAATTGTGTGCATTTAAAAAAAATATTTTATTTTATTTGGGTGTTTTGTTTTTAATTTCTTAATTGTATGCATTGATTAAAAAAAATTTCTTTTTGTGTTTTTGTATGCTTGTGTGTGTTAGATAACTTTGTCGGTATTTATATGTGTAATTGAGAACATGCGTTGATTTATGAATTGTGGACAAGTTATGTGTTTGAGTTAGATTTTTGCGTATTCATGTGAAACCAAAATTATTTTTGCACGTGAGTTGATTGTAGCGTTGTGCATTGGTAGATTGATTCATGTTTATAGGTTGGATTAGAGAACTTAGATGCTAAACCCAAATAACATTTAAACATTATTATACCTTAAACCAAAATTACAGGATGTTTGGTAGATTAAGTTGTTGTAGGAAAATTTGGAGAAAAATGTGGATTCTGTGTGTGCTAGTTTTTGTGTGGACTGTCTGAGACTAGTGGGATGAAAATTGGGTGAAAACCTTAAATTAGAGGTCAATTTTCGATGATAGGTGTTTAATAAGGGGCATTGCATTAATCACCGCATAAAAAAAAAAGATCCCAATGAGGACAACTTTAATAATCTCATTGTGAATAGTCTCTTCGTAGCCTTTACGACTCGAGTGATTAAGCTTGTAAGAGTTTAAAATCTGGTACTCTAAAGTCATCTAATTTGGAAGTCATCGACTTAAAACTCGCTTTAAGGATCATTTAGAAAGTTTAAGGGAGAGACGATCGCGCAAAGAGTGATTAAAGAATAAAAATATATATGAAAAAAATAAAAAATAAAAAGAGAAAAAAATAGATATCAAATGCCTTCATTAAACCCCGAATACTTGTTTTAGAGGATTAGACCTTTGATAAGGGGTTAGTAATTTGGTTGATTCCTAAAGATTGAAACGGTCAAAAATAAGGAGAATCCTCATTTGTTGACATGTGGAACTACAATCAGTAAAATTTAACCAAACTTGAGTGGTGTAAGAAATTAGTATTGAAAATTTAACCTTAGGTTACACCCTTAGAAAGAGAAAAGAAAATAAGTTTGGGGGTGTGTGAATCACATGAGCGAAGTAAGGAAAAATTTGACTTCTAAGGTCGAGAATTGCGTCAACTTATTATTGTACAGCATTGCACTTGACTCTCTCCACACACACACACACACACACACCCGTTTCGCATTGAATAGGTAAAAATTTAGCTTTTGCATTATAGCTTTGAAGTGATCCATGGAATTGAAGTTATGTTTTAAATCCTGAGAAATGGAAGCAAGCTATCTAGCGAAATTTATTTTAAGTGATTTTGATTGTCTTAATTGTGCTTGTGTGTCCATTAATTATTTTTATTGGTTTGGTGTTTGCTCGAGGACAAGCAAAAGATTAAGTTTGGGGGTGTTTGATGAGTGATTTACACTCATTATATTATCCCATTAATTTCATGAATTTGCTATCTTGGAGAGTATTTTAGAAGTGCTAACAAGCGATTTTGGTATTGTTTTGTAAATTGATGGAAGTAGGGAAAACAAGAGCTAAAAGAGGTCAAAGGAAGGAAATAGGCAAAAGTTAGCGAAATTGGATGAAATGATCAAAATGTAAGAGATCCAAAGTTCGAGGATTAAAATGCAATTAATCAAAAGTAGTGTTGAAACTCACGATGAAGATCCGAGAGCGCTAGGAGTCAATTGGATAAAGGAAAGTGTCAAAGGGATGAAATTTAGTCAAAATATGATCACAAATCATTTTCCAACCGAAAAGTTACGCGCCAGAGTTTTGGTCTCATATTGAGACCTATTTCTGTCATAGCAAACAATCGAATTGGAAAATTATGTTTGAAGAAAAGTTATAGCCCTTTGAGTTATCTTGCCAACGCATCTTGAATCACCTCGATCGAACATTGGATGAAAAAGTTATGGCAAAAATACTGAAGGAGGTAAAAACTACCTTTTCCATCCGAAATGGGCGCCGTGGCGCCCAAGATACTGAAAACAACAGTGAATGTGGCGCCGCCTGTGCGGAAAAACGGGATTTTATATTTATGGAATCTTTTTTTGGCCCAACTCAACCCTAATTCGTCCAATAA
>NW_019244368.1:69885-76686 GCF_002742605.1 Olea europaea var. sylvestris | reverse complement strand
GTCTGTAAGGTGTGAAACTTAAACTACGTGTAGAGAGAGAGAGAGTTGCCTGTCTCTCGCTCTACAATTTTGTAGAAATGCTTTGCTTTTTCTCACTCTGGAAGCATAAAACCCTACATTGAGAAGATTGTTATTTCAAAATATTCTCAAAGATCTTGCATTTCCGAAATTTTATTGGTTAAAACTTATACTGCTTCACACAATCATCAATCTAGTATCCAAGAAAAACAATCCCAATCCTTTTGCCAGCTAGGGTATCACCACTTCGATCAGTCCCACGGGTATAATCCTTTTCTTTAATATATGCATGTAAACCTGCACAAATATTACTTTTACGAGGTTAATTTTCTGCTTTTTTTTCTAAAAGAAAAATGGCTTCTTGGGAAGTAAGAACAATTTTTTTGTGAAAGTTTCTTCGATAATTTATTAGGGTTTCATCAAGATACTATTCGTCTATTTCTGCTTAAATTTCTTCTTTCTTGTTTTCTGGAATATCGAAAATCTTCATTTTTCATTCTTTTCTTTAACTAGGAGTCTGATGTTCTTGAAATTCTGTTTTTCTTTTTGGATTGTCAGCTTTTAAGCTCACTTCTACTGCTGCTTATTTGATCAGAGTTTTCACTTTATGTTTACACCGTTATGTATAATTTCAGAGTCGTCGTGAATTATCAGATTTATATGTCTGGATTGATTTAATCTTCAAAATATTGTAGCAAAAGTTCAGTTCTTCACCCGCTATATGCATACTGCTTTACTATACATGGAAATCTTCACTTTTCAAACATTTACCCCATTCTTCAGGAAACCCTAATATTTTCATAATTTGGTTTTTATTTTTGATGCTCATCTTCACAGATCCACTTATGGAAACTTATTACAGAAAAAGATCCATAAAAGCCCATCAATCAATTAACCCTAATACGGTATGTTTCTTTCTCTCTCTATCTTCTTTCTCCAAAAACCTGTCACTGACAATATCTGCCGCATGGTTTGTTTTGCATCAAAATACCTTTTTTCTGTTATTTTTGTGTGTGAGAGAGGTGTGTGTACTGTGCGTTTCTGTGCTGTAGCCACTAAAAACAAATCCCAAATCCTCATATTAACTATTACGCTTGGAAATCCACGTGAATGATCGATACATATATATAATCACATGCACACACGATATATACATAATCACAGAAATCTGTATAATTGTGCTGAGTGTTGAAGCTGACAGAAGGGTATTATGGTGCAGCACACTCCTGTTTTCGGCCGACACAACAGTGTACCATCTCCGCCCTCACCCAACCCTTGTACTCTCCCCAGCCAGAAAGGTATTAGACACATATTACTCCAGTTGCAATTACCAAAAAACACGAGTTTCAAAAGAATAATAAAAGGAAAAATTCAGCGCTGGGTTTGAAATTTTTCTAGTTTGAAAATGTTTGCTGAATATCGCTCACTGTTTTTGAATCCAGAGCAAGCAGCTGAAGACGGAGTTGAAACTCATAATCAGAACCATGTTGACGTGGGTTTTCTTTATGAAATCGATCATGTCCATTTACCTCCGAGAACACCTTTCCATCTCAGCTCAATCCGTGTTGCAATGGTAATAGAAAAACTAATACATATTTGCTTCTACTTCTGGTTTTCAAAATCGTCGGCTAATGCGTTATCGTTTTTGTATTTTTATATTATGACCATATAAATTGTGTTGAATATTTTTAGGTTTGTGAGAAAACCGATTCGATCATTGCCGTGAGGTATCCAAGCAAGGACTCTTTGAGGGCATTTTTCAGCTACAGCACAAGGGAAACTCATCCAGCTTTAGATGAGAAGTTTGTAATGGAAACTGCACTTGCTGCGAAGGTGCTTCATCGGAAGGTCCCAGCTCAGGAATATTCAGATCAGAAGCATTTAGAGAGCTTCTGGGTGATAAACTCTTCTGCTGTGAACTCTTTGAAAAATGATTCCAGTTTTACAGAGAACAAGGGACCTTGTTTATCTGATTTAGAATGCAAGTTTATGGTCCGGTGGGGTACTCGGAGACAAGTGAAATATCTGGGTAGGCACAAGGAGACTGCTAGTAATAGTAATCACACTCACAACTCTTCGTCCAGCCTTGTAAATGTAGTTTGTGATGATGAGAAAGAAATATTTGTAGAAGAACTAGAAAATGAAGCTGATGGTGATGAGATTAATGATGTCAATGGTGATAATAAAGAATCTGGGAAAGATGAAATTGAGGAAAATGAAGAAGAAAATAGAGATGATCTAGAAGATGAAGAGGAAGAAGAGTATACTGATCAAACTGAAAAGAATTTGAAGAGAAAGGGGTATACAATGAGAAATAGAAATGTTAAAGAAGGGAAGAAAGGAAAAGTTGAGATCAAGAATCAAACCCAAAAGCAGAAGAAAAATATGTCTAAGAAAAAGAAATGCAAAAACAGTTTCAGGGAAGCAATTATTCTCAGAAATCCCAAAGATCGTTGGTCCTCTGAGAGGTAAGAGCTAAGTGTTTGTTTTGTGATTGATTCTTTTAGTTTGGCAGTGCAAACTTAATTGAATATGAGAAATTATATTGAATGAAGGTACAAGCTTGCGGAGAATAATCTTTTGGAAGTGATGAAGGCAAAGGGAGCAACAGCTGACAAGCCTATAATGCGTCCACAACTGAGGGCGGAAGCACGGAAGAAGATAGGGGATACTGGGCTACTGGATCACCTCCTGAAGCACATGGCCGGAAAGCTTGCGCCGGGTGGGAAAGAGAGGTTTAGAAGGAGGCACAATGCAGACGGAGCAATGGAGTATTGGTTAGAGTGTGCTGATCTTGTTAACATTCGGAAGGATGCTGGGGTAAGTGACCCTTACTGGGTGCCACCTCCTGGTTGGAAGCCTGGTGATTCTCCAACTCAGGACCCCATTTGTGCTAGAGACATAAAGCTTTTGAAGGATGATATCTCTAGTTTAAAACGGTGAAACAATTTTCCATCCTCTGATGTTAGTAGTTTTGTTTAAATAACATTTTATAAAAAAATTTGATGTTTTATGGGCAGAGATATGGAGTTGATGGCCACCAAGATGCAATTGGAGGAAGAAGTTGAAAAATTAAGGAGGTGATATATCTTAGATATTTTCTTGCATGCATGGAGAGAACGAAGGATAGCTTAATGTAACTTGTCATTGGTCTTATGGTGTCTGGGTGTCAAAATGTCCCGGATTAGGGCGGTCCACCATGGTTTAGGCATGGACGACCAAGTAATTTTATAGCTAGGCACGCCTTGTTGTGTTCTTTCATGTTCTAATGTCTACTGGTTCTGTTGCATTCATGAACAGAGAGAGGGGTGAACTGTTGGACAAAAAGAAGGAAGAACAAAACCAAGCAATTGCAGTTCCTTCATGTCCTTGTGGCATTAATCAAAAACTGAATCAGCTTGCTCATTCATTAGTTACTTCAAAGCCTGGTCTTGACAGTGAGCCAGCTATTTCACTACTGGTATTTATGTCATGTAAATGCTATTTTGAACGTTGAATCGTCTTTCAATTATTAGATACTGTATTAAGTGCTCCTTCATTCTTGTTTTTGCAGGAAAAGTTCAAGGAACAACTCATGGTCATATCTGACTTCGTGAAGGAAATAGAGGTATCAGGAAAAGCAGAAAAGAGATTGGGTGCAGCAGCAGCTGGAGAAAAAGCAGCACATATACAAAGACTGAAGAGTGGATTCAGAATTTGCAAGCCACAAGGGACTTTTCTTTGGCCAAATATGGTAAAAAGTAACAGCAGCCCTCAGGTTATGGTCCAAGTTGAAGTCCCAACCCCACCTTCAGTGTCATCCTCCAGTGCCTCAGCTCCCCTTCAGCTACTTCCACACCAACACCATCCGGGCTCCCCCGTCAAGCCTCTGGCGGAGAGACGTGCAGTTGCAGTGACCCTCTCCGCCACATCCAATAGCCCAAATTATGAGGACGGTGCCATGCCAAGTGTGAGTATTATAGTATCATTTTGTGTCACCCTTCTGATTCAATTTCATGATTGATCAGTCTTCCATGTGAATTAAGTTAATTTGCCCCGTTTGGTAGCCATTTTTTTCAAAATGCATTTTTCTCTCTTTTCTTTTCAACCACACATTTTTTATTAAAATAATATTACACGTAAATAAAAAACTATTCCTTATTTCTCAACCACAAATTTCAGATCAATTTACTATTCTAAAATGCATTTTTACATAAAAATTGCCTATCAAACACATATTAATTTGAATTCTGAATGCAGCTTTTGCCAGGTAATTATGGAACAAGGAATTAAATGTGAAGATGAGAATAGAGCTTATTTTGGAGAGGTTTCTGATATTGATAACTTCACTTTTTTGCATTTACCCTGAGTAGTATGTAACAAATTAAGACATCAGGTAAAAGGACAAGAAATATGTAGTTACCCCTTGCAGCTGTAATATTTTTTGGGAAAGATACATAATAGCAATATTTCTAGCCATCTGTGTAGCGTTCATATTCTTAAGCGAATTTCTGTGGCAATAATTAGCAATTTGTTTGTTTTGGCTAAAAAATGGACTGGACTAATCGATATTGTCCCAATTTGGAGCAGAAGATCTTAATTAAGCTCGATGGGAACTCAACTATTTATAGCAGAACATCAAAGAATATTGGTTTATAACGATAAATTATATTTTCTGCACTTCTCTATGCAATTATATAATTCATATTATTCCTATGTGATCGATGGCTCTTAATCGCTTACTTTGTGTAATGAACGATTATGTACTAACACTATTGTACAGCTATCCAAACACCCCACTCCCATCCCATCCCATCTTATGCGGGGATTGGGGTGGGAAAATCTCAATTCAGGATGGCTACCTCCCTATGCACGATGAAAGAAAAATGCCCATCACTTTTGATGCTAAATTTTGAATTGAGAACCGTAAAATACATTACGATCTTAATTTGATAAGCCTTGCAATGGTATATCATATGCCTTGTGAAAATCTATATATCAAACTTTAGAGTGCTTCACATGGTTTTCATTTCTAGCTTTCAATGTCATTCCAAAACCCTTCTTTTCTTCTCTCTTTTTTTTTTCCTCGTTTATCTTCAACACATCTCAACTTGAATTTCCTCAAAAAAATAAATAACAAACTAATTCAAAATGATCATTTACCTCTCTTTTTCTTTCTTATTATCTAGCCTTATATTTCGAAACCTACAATTATTTTTTTAATTAATTCGCAAATGTTTGTAGATTTTAGAATTGACCTGGTTTGAGTTGCCTATTTCGATTGATTATGCATTTTTCTCCTTATATAGCTACAATTGTAAATTAATTCTATAATTTATTATTATTATTTAATAATGCATCGTGCATCGTTAAATTACCAAGATGCAAAAGAATTTTTTTTTTCTCTCTCTCTCATTCTTTCTTCCGAATGAGATACGAGTTGTAGATTAAGTAGATTTGTCACTACAGTACTTCCATTGATTAGTGTCACTGCTATTTTTTCAATTAATTTCTTTTTTAAAAATTTACATATTACTCTGGAGTCTAGACTACCTTTTTTAATTATAATTAACATCTTTGCAACAAATTATTGCCACACAATTTATCCATGGTAATTTAACAAACATGAAGCAACATAAAAATTAAAAACCTATGTCAAATTTCACCGATAATCATGATGTATGTAAGAAATTTTAACGTGATAATTTTCTCTATTAATTAATCATTGTAGTTTATAACAATTTAAAAAAATGATCAGTTGGTTAGAAAAACTAATATAAATTTTATGTATCAATGTTAAGTGTCACTATGGACCAAGTCCTACTATGTTATTAAATAGGACATGTTAAAAACGACATTAGTTTTGGGGGTAAGGTGATACAATCTAATTTTCATATATTAAACGTAAATTGTCTTCGACAAGATAAGCTTCAGTGTCTAATATATTGAAATTTCAGTTCTAATGGAATTATAAAATTACTATAATGACCATTTTGAAATTTTTTTACAAACTTTAGTGACGTGACAATTGATGAAATAACTCAATCAATTAATAGACTTTTTATGTCACTCCAGAAAAAGAAAAAGAGTCCAAACTGCGGGTCTAATTCTTGGGCAACAGGTAGGCCCGGCCCTTTCCCCCATGGCTTGAAGAATAAGGAAATTATAGAAAATGACCGAATAAATCGATGCTATTTCCAAAGTGACCTTTGACCACTTTTTGTAATAAAAAAAATCGAATTTAAAGCTTAAAATTCTTAAATACCCCTCACAAAACCAACTCTCACACAAAACTGAAAATCACAACAGCAGTCGAAGCAAGTTTCATCTATCGTCGACGACGTCATGTGAAGGTAAGATTCGACTGGTTGATTTAATATTTAGATTTTGGAGGTTTTTTCAATATTTATTTGTTTATATTAGTAAAATAGGGTTTATGTAGTCTAAGAAATTATTGGTTGGTGGAATTTGGAAGCTTTTCTCGTCGGAAATAGTGATTTTCCGACGAGAAAGCATGAAGAAGGTCAGAGACGGTGATTTTAGATGAAATCCGACTGTTAACAATCGGGCAGGGCCGCTTAACAGTCGGCCCACCGACTGTTTTTAGTCGGTTTGGCCAATTGTTAACGGTTGGCCCAAAGTAGTTAACAGTCGGCCCGTTTTTTTATTTTTTTATTTTTTTCCAATATATTTTTTTTACAAATATAATAATTTAATTTTAAATTTTTTTATTATTTGGTTTTAATAAATAATAAATTATTTTTACATTTAATTTTTGTTTTAATATTTATTTTTATTTTTTCA
>NW_019244368.1:59745-63693 GCF_002742605.1 Olea europaea var. sylvestris | reverse complement strand
AGTAGACAGATAAGAAATGTATGAAGTGTTTAATTTTTATTTGTTAAGTGAAAGAGTATTCATGTCTTTTAAAAAAATCAATTTTTATAATTATATAATACATTTAAAAGTATTTTTATCTTTTTAAGGATAGATCAATTTCATAATATCTCTTTCTTGTCTTTGTTGAGAAGCTGTGAAATTTAGATCCTTTGAGCAGGTAATTTTTACCCCTTGAAGAATTCCCCTAGAATTGGAAGTCAAAATTTCATCGCTTCACAAATACAACAAAAGTAGCAGTATATAATTTCAGAGATTTCTTCAATTCCCCATCCATCGATCGAATTCCAGGTATCTGAGATTCCTATTTATTGGAGATGGTACTTTCTCAGAAAATTCACGATGCTTTCAAGGGCACAGTAGAGAGAATCACGAGCCCTCGCACTGTCTCAGCCTTTAAGGAAAAAGGCGTGCTTAGTATCAATGAATTCATCGTCGCCGGCGATAACCTTGTCTCCAAGTGTCCGACCTGGTCCTGGTAAATTTCGTTCTCATCCCGTGCCGAATTCTGAATTTACCTCTCTTGCCATTCCATTTTCTCTCTATTTTGGAATTGGGAATTAAATTAGTTTATTATTCGCGAACCTGTGTAGATTTTGAATTGACTTGGTTGGAGTTGCCTTTTGTGATTGGTTAGGTGTTTTTATGCTATGAAGGCGTGAAATACGTAATAGTTATTGTTTAGCTTATAATTAGGAATTGGTTTTATTTTTTGAGTAATGCAGAATCTGATGTATCAATAAATGGTACAGGTTAGAAAGATGTTAGACTACTATGAAAAATTGTTGTCTTGTTTAATTAGATGTTCCTGCTATGATATACACTACTCCAAGCTTGAGATTTTGACTTGCAAAAACTTTAAAATAAGATGATACTTGAGATGTTTTCTGTTATGTATAGTTTTCCCCTTGTCATAGTAAAAGCTGAAAATTTAGGGGATGCATATAAACTTACTTGATGGCATAGAGAACTTGAGTTCATACAAATTCTATGAATGTCTTCTGACTGAGAAGTGCGGATATGTATTGTGTCTTCTCCGTCAGCCAAAAAATGCAGTATGTAATGTTCATGTTCTTTTTTCAGCTAATATTTGATGTGATTATTTTGATTGATTTTTTAACTGCATTGTTATTAATTTATGTTTTGTCAATAGGGAATCAGGTGAGCCAAGCAAGAGGAAGTCATATCTACCTCAAGATAAGCAATTCTTAATAACTAGAAACGGTAAGTGGTTTGGCCTTGTCCCCTGGGCATTGTTACATGAACATTACATGGACGAGTATGGTGTATGGATTCAAATTGAGAGCTATTAAGATGAATACATAGTATTTATGGTATTATTCATTTTTATAATGATTTAGTTCATGAATTTGTTGTCTCATTTCTGTCACATACAGATACTTGTATATTCTCATGCATAAACACTACCAAATCCTACAAGTTTTTGCTATACTTTATCAGCGATTGTGTTCTCTTCACTACATTCCTCAGCCCTGTATGTTATCTAAGATTATAACAAGTCTTGAATTTCTTCTGCACATTCTCTTCCTGGGTTCATAAACTAACCTTTGTGTCACTAATAGCTACCATTTGAGACTTCTCACCTATCATATGAATAGTTTCATGCACTTTGAATAAAGATGATAAACTATTTTTTTCCGTCTTCTTATTGGTGTTGATCTTCTACTTTTTCTTTATCTACTAGAGAATGGTAGATCTGACTGAGACTTCTTACATGGAATATAGGAGTACTGTTTTTGGGAATTCACTTGGAATCACTTTAAGTACTTTTCAGCATTTGATATCAATCATCACCATCTAGATTTTGTTTGCAGTTCCTTGTCTTCGTAGAGCTGCCTCGGTTGAAGAAGAATATGAAGCTGCTGGGGGTGAAGTTCTTCTTGATAATGAGGATAATGACGGATGGCTGGCAACTCATGGGAAGCCTAAAGGTTTGTTATTAATATGTGATATGATATTAAAAAGTTTAAGTTTGATTAGTTACCTTATTTGTTGTGCTATGCTGTTAATCTCCTTAGATACCAAGAGCGACGAAGATGAAAATCTACCTTCCATGGAGACACTAGAAATCAGCAAGAGAAACACAATCCAAGCAATCTCGTCATACTTTGGAGGTGAGGAAGAGGAAGAGATTCCAGATATGACAGAATTTGAAGATGCCGATAACATCATTGAGAATGATGATCCTGTAAGTTCCTATTTTGTTTGTTTATCCATGATTCTATTGAGAAGGACTTCTTTTTTCTTTTATCAGCTAAAATCTGTCACTTAAGTAAAGTCTTCAGCAACGCTGCTGTAATTGAATTACATTATTCTTTGTGAAATATGTGATGCACGTGCTTGCTAAATTGAAGTTTTATTGATGTAATTCATGACCTTCATTGTCAAGGGCTGCCAACAAACATTTTACATTAGTTTGTTAAAAGAAACATTAGTTTGTTAAAAGAAACAATTCCTGACAATGCTACTGTTGATGAGATTTTTGCTTCTGCAGTAAAAAAGTTTACATAAAACATTTCGAAAATAATTCATTGTTTAAAAACTACTTGTGCAATAATGGTAAAATATGTGTAATAGCAAAGTTTGACATCACTATTACACCGTTAGTTAGTTGTTATCAGGATCTTGTGCTTTGAACAAGTTATATTTGTTCAGAAATATTTTTTTGGGTTGCAATTGATTCATATATTAAAAAATGAAATAATTCATTAAAAGGTCAACCATATTTATGCATAACGTTAGGTTTTTATGGTGGTAATTTTCTCTAGTCAATACACCATAAGGTAATTTAGAGGTAGTGTAATTGACAACACAACGTTTGGGATGCTGGAGTTGGATCTACTGCATGCTTGCAAGACCATGGAAGTTTGTTTTCACGCATATCTCTTCTTTTCTTCTTTCAATTTTGTCATTGTAGAATGGGTGATGGAAATACATTTACTTGTAAAGGACTCTTAAATAGGAGACTCTCCTTTGTTTTTACCATTTCCCTGTCTCTTTTGGTTATGATCTTCTTGGAATACCAAGTTCTTTGAAGGTAGGTAATGGAGCATTTGTTTGTTTGGGAAGACCTTTTAGAATTTAGACTAGGAGCCTTTTCTTTTTTTGACTTTCCTGTCTTTCTGTCAACTGTGGACCTTCATGGAGCCCCAGTTTCTTCTTTTCTTATAGGACTCGGATTCTTTTTTGTAGTATTTTCTTTTGGAAACACGCCAACCAAAAATTGGATGAATTAACTTTGTTAGATCATTGTATGTTGAGAATAACAAGGTCATCTCCTTTGTGTTGCATTTGTTGAGGGATAATCATTTTGTCTTCTCTAAAATCAAATCTTCATAGAACTATCAGATAATGTATTACGATCACCTCACCAAGCTAATGCAAATAGATATATTATCTTTTTTAACAGCCAAGGCACTCATTCTGATAATGTAAGGTCTCCAAAATCAATTCTTCCTAGATCTATCAGAAAATGTATTACGGGTCCCTTCACCAATTTGATGTAAGTTACATCAACTGTTAGCAGCCAGTGCGCTCATTCTGTTTCTTCAAGGCATTTAAGAAGACTGGAAATAATGGTTATGAGGAATATTATCTGCATACTGTATGTCCTGATTGAAGTTAAACTTAGCACTTCTAGAAATAAATGCACAGTTCTGATTGCCGGAGTATGAATTGAAAGTAGTGTATTCCAGAAAACCTTAAGCTAATTTGAGAACAAAGTGAATTGCTTGTGATGCAGCACCAATAGGATGATTAATAAACATAGAAGAAAGATTCAGAAAGAATGAGGAATTAAGGGAGAGGATAGAAGAAGAATTCAATAGAAGAAGGGGAGGGATGCGCCATAAGCCACCAAAATAATTATTCATTCATCATCAACTGAAA
>NW_019244368.1:47727-56700 GCF_002742605.1 Olea europaea var. sylvestris | reverse complement strand
TTTTTTTTTTTTTTTTTTGGGAACAACTATGAAGAAGCTGGAAAAATAATAACTTGGTTGCTCATACTAAAAGTTTATTTGTTTGTGCTGTTCCACAAGTTCTTAGGAAAGAAATAGGAAGAGATTTTTGGATTGGAAATGAGAGATTACCCAAGTTTAGGCTCTGATACCAAATTTGATGCAGCACCAATAGGATGATTAATAGAAATAGAAAAAAGATTCAGAAAGAATGAGGAATTAAGGGAGATGATAGAAGAAGAATTCAATAGAAGAAGGGGAGGGATGCGTCATAAGCCACCAAAATAATTATTCATTCATCATCAACTGAAAATTACAATGCAAAATAGGTTTAAATAGTAAAGCAACCCTAACGAGTTTGGGCCCGAGCCCATACAAGTCCAAATTTAAATAATAGTCCAAGAAAAATAAATAAAGCTTAAATAAAATAAGTAAATGCCGTCCGATGTCCTCATCAACTTGTAAGAGATTTAGATGATGAGTGACCTGATACCACATTTGAGTTACATTGTTTTAGCTAGTTTAATGAGGAAATCTTACTAATCGTTGTCTGTCTTTTAATTTTAATTTTAATTTTAATTTTTTGTTGTGGTTTGATGTGGATGGGGTTTGAACAATATTTTGTGGAAGTTTGTTTGGAAAAGGGTGCTAAACTTCACATGAATAAAAAAATATTGAAAATTTGGAGATATTTTCAGTTTACTTGCTCCAATTTTACGTTTATAATCAAGTTGTAATCGGATAGTGTTAAAGTATTCTCAGCTCATTTTCATTTGGTATAATTTATTATTTACCCTTCAAATTTCAATTTTTTTCCTATGTAGGCGATTCTTCCAACTACGTACCTCATGGCTCACGAGCCTGATGATGACAATATTTTAAGAACCCGAACATATGATGTTAGCATTACGTAAGTTAATGTTAACATAAAACTTATGTCGGTTGTTTAGTTCAAGCTCCACTGCATATCTAATGCTCCCTCCTCTCAGGTATGACAAGTACTATCAAACTCCTCGTGTATGGCTCACTGGATATGATGAGGTTGGTGCCTTTCATTATTTTGTCTGCATATTTCTGTGGATATCACTATAATGATAAAGTAGCTTGATTACCTTGCACCATAGTGGGTGCTAGTAATCCATTCTGTGGTGTGTGTTCAGATGCAACAATCATTTAATCAAATACTTTGTATGATTATCCCTGGCAGTCGAGGATGCTTTTGCAACCAGAACTTGTTCTTGAAGATGTTAGTCAAGATCATGCACGCAAGACAGTGAGATTTGCTTTCCTCCATTGTTAAATTTTATATTCAAATGTTATTCATTCCTTTGACTTAAGGATATCTAACTCTGCTAGACTTTTTAAACTTACTTTCATGTACTTGTACAATGATGTTTCTTTAGGTGACAATTGAGGACCATCCGCACTTGCCTGGGAAACATGCTTCTGTCCATCCATGCCGTCATGGGGCTGTGATGAAGAAAATCATTGATGTTTTGATGTCACGAGGTGTTGAGCCAGAAGTTGACAAGTAATTTTATTTCATTATCTACCATGCTAACCAGATTATTGTGCTTTATCCCCCATAAATCAGATGGACATAACATAGTTTGGATCAGATTATTAGAAGACTATTTTTTGCAGCACTTTTCATTGTAATGGAGGAAATTAAACCATCAACAATCAAATGTCACAAAAAGTCAAAAGAACTTGCTCAATTTTAATCATTGGAATTTAAGTATCTAATTTATAGCCTTAAGTTAGTTCTCTTGTTTAGTTCTCTTGTTTGGTTTACTTATGATTTATCTCAGAGGCATGAATACTACATTCAAAGTTCCAGTAGAGACCATATTGGGATGGTTTTCATGGTTGAGAACGTGTCAATGTTTTGAAGATTTTGTTTTAGGCAACTAAAAATAAATAATGATTCTTGTTGAGTTTGACGTGTCTGTGTGCACGTCAAACAGGCAGACAATTAACGTTTGTGTTGTGAGCTTTTAATTAGGTGAATTCAAATTGGAGGCAAAATCTATTGATCGCCAAAGATCAATGAGCAATAAGTTTAATAATAATCATCCTAGTAGAAATGGCATACGCGTGGGACACATTTTCAGAATATAAGAATATCATTTCATTTTGAAATGGAAACAATGCTTGTTTAATTTTGTGTCTATTTCCGTGAGTTCTACATTGATCATCTAAAAGAAAAAGAAAATACTCGTAATTTCGATGCCAGTTAATTCATTGTATTGACACTGAGCACCATCTCTCTGTTAGGTACCTCTTCTTATTCTTGAAATTTGTGGCGTCCGTGATTCCAACCATTGAATATGATTACACGATGGACTTCGACATGGGTAGCTCTAGCACTTGATTTCGAGGTAAATTCTATACTATTGAAGTAGTTATCCATTGGCTTCCTAAGTTGCTCGCTTTCTCATTTCCTGGTAATTTCCTCTACATATATAAATCATTTTACTTTGTACTTGATTCTTAGGAAAGTGCATTACCAAATGCATTCTGCTTTCATTTATGCACGGTACGGCATAATGAGTAAGCATAAATTGTCTTATCATACACCGGATGCTGGTTTATATAATCATCTACGACGTTTTAGAAGAACTGTGTTCTCCCCAAAAAATGAATCAAATTGTGTTGTTGAATTTTTTGCATTTTATTGCTATTTAGTTCGTTAAATCATTTCTATCTTTTTTGCCCAGGCACTGCAATTAATGTCGTTTCGTTGGGTAAGTTCATTAATCATGCTGCTTGAGCCATTTGCATTGTTGTAAATAATGAAGTTTTTTGTTTCTATGTTTTGATGATTTTGGCTGTAATTTTCTCTGGCAGGTGTGAACCTAAAGCTGTTCCCTGAAGTATGTCTACTTTGTTGCATAATGCTCTGCGGTTTTTATCCTTGTAAATAAAACATTAAAGATAATGGACGTAACGGAATGCATAATTATCATAATTATTAAACGTTTAAAATGTTGTTATTTTTATTTCTTAAATTCGGAGCTCTGCCTTTTTCTTTTTTCTTTTTTCTTCTTTGGTTTATTTTTTCAATTTCTGGCATTTATGCTTTTAAGTTAGCATCTTGTGCATGCGGGCTAAGCTTCAAAGTTTTACTTAAAAGTTCACTTGCAAGAAAATAAGTACATGTGAATTAAAGTTTTTATTTGTCTCCAATTCTTTCAAAACTTTTTTCTTCACTCTTTTTTAATCAAATATTTACACAATAATATTTTATATGTAAAAAAATTTCACTATTTTTTTAAATCTCAAAATCTTCAAGAATTTACTAATCAAAACTAGTGTTTTTAAAAAAAGTCTATCAAATGAGGGCTAAATATATCTCAAATGAGGGCTAAATGTATCAAAAGTATTGGGATAAATATCTCATTCAGTTCTATACTTTTTACAACAATTCATTGGTTACTAAACTTTTTAAAATGTTTATGACCGGCAACAGAACTGTCACGTGACATGTCAACGGTGCTACGTGTGAATATTTGCTGTATGCATTATTTAGGGAGTGTTTGTGTCCCATTATTTGAAAATGAGTATTATAGAAAAAGTAATGTGAATGTAATAGAATGATAGACAAATAAAATCCTATTTTGTCTTTTTTTTAATGTTTAATGAGCCTAGTGACTGAATCGTTATTTGAAAAAATAAATTTTTGAATAATGATTTTTAAAATAATGTTTTTGAAGTTTACGTGCAAAATATTTTATAATTTGATTGAAAATAAATATATAACACCTATTTGAACCCAGTACTCATTTTTAATTATGGATTCTTCATTAAAATAATATTATACATAATCAAAATTTTTTTTAACTACACATTTTCATCCATTTACCATTTCATAATATAATATAAAAAATTAATGGAACTTAAACAGGGCCATAAGGAGGTTTTAGATAATGATTGTAACATTGGGACATAATTGCTGTTGGTGCATTTAAAGTTGTAACCCTTATCTATTACCAACTCTGTTTGTACGTGGCATGTTCTTATGGTTCACTTGAGCATGACTCACGAGGCTGGCAAATTAAATAATGGAACTGAACATTTTCCCTTGACAAATTTTCAGTCAAGTGGCGAATTTCTCGAATGCGCAAATAATGTTTATCAGTTTGTCCCCTTTTAACAATTACTATTCTCAAAACTCTCTTTTCTCTTTGCATGTTTATTTTGAATGGCAAAATTATATAATAAAATATTTTGTACGTAAATTAATTTTTTTTTATTTTTTAACTAATTTTTTCTTAAAAATTACTATTTAAAATTTTATTTTTTTAAATAATAATTGTCAAACAGAAGATTTTAATTTTTGTTTTTTCAAGTTCAAGATTATCCCATGACTTTCACACTCTTTCACGTGCCCCCTCTATAGAAAAAAGCAAGTTAAAATTGTTACCTTTTCATTCTCGAAGTTGTAAACCTGAAAAAGTTTAGCAAAAAAAATAATTTATAAAATTGTATCCCTTACTTTACAGCAAAAAAGTTGAATACTTTAATTCTTAACGTGATACATGAGAAAAAAAGTTGGAGGATTTTTATTTTTAATTATTCCGGACAAGTCTATAAATACTACCATATTACAGCAATTCTGATAGTGTAGTAGGTGCAAATGATGAGTCTCAAACGCCAACTCTTCTCACTGATTTTACTCACTTTCTTCCTCTCAGCTCTTGCTGCCGATTCATCTGTAAGTTCAAAACCTCATCCTTTTCGTACTTCGAATTACTGAGTCGTGATCTAATTAACAGGAGCTAGAATTGTGGATTCTTTACGTAACATTTAGATCGAGCGAATCTAATAAATTTGATTAACCATTTTCACAAATTCGTATCAATTTTCGTTTATTTATATGAATTTTTGTGTTGAAATTTGCAGCATAAGTGTGTATACACACTCTACGTTCAAACAGGCTCAGTCGTAAGGGCCGGAACAGACTCCAAAATCAGTGTCGTGTTGGGCGATCCCAAAGGAAAATCTGTTTCGATTCCTAATTTGAAGAAATGGGGCCTGATGGGCCGAAACCATGACTATTTCGAAAGGGGTAATTTGGACATTTTCACTGGTCGAGGCCCATGTATTGAATCACCTATTTGCAAGCTCAATTTGACATCTGATGGATCGGGGGCCCATCATGGTTGGTTTTGTGAATATGTTCAGGTGACTTCTACTGGGCCTCATAGAGGCTGCAGCCAATCCATTTTCTACGTGGATCAATGGTTGGCCAACGATACGCCGCCCTATCAATTGACGACGGTCCTTGATGGGTGTGGATTGGTTGACCAGTTGAAATCTGGGCCTTTTGTTGTGGCTAAGGGTAAGCCCATTGGGTCAGCTTCGGAGTAATTTGGAAGGCCCAAAGGCAAGAAAAGTGTGAGCTTATTATTATCTTTTGCTTTTGGGAGAGAGATGTGGTGAGACTTCCCCCTTTTTTTTAATTTCTTGTGAGTGAGAGCTTCTATCTACTTGTATCTAAAATAAATTTGAACGTAGTACTCTACTTGCTCGCAATCTTGAGTTTTCTTTTTCATTTCTTCCGTTTCTCAAATTAATGTACAACGCAAACATCATTCAATGTTGAATAACGCTACTAATGTGGTGATGATCAGTAGACTCACGTGAAAATGATACCCCTGATTTTGTCCGATAAAATCAGAAAACTTACCATCAATTACACTATTGTTGATCCATCGGCTCATCGCTATTAATGATAAATAATATTATTCTTCAAAGATGACTCTTTTAGATAATTAAAAACGTGACCCAACTTTTTCATTCAATGTGGAGACTTTTATAATCTGTACACACAACAAACAGTGGTCATATTTGATCCCAAAATACATTTTATTAAAGTAAAAAACTTAATTTCTAGTAAAAATCCATTAACTTGTGTCACACTTCATCTCGGAGAATTGTGATAATGCAATCTGGGTTCGAGATACACCCACTACTTACAGGACCATGATCAAAGTTTTCAGCATTTCCTTCACAGGATCAATAGACCCCCTCAACTTCTCCCTTTCTCGTGGCTCGAACATATCGTTCACAAGCTCGGTGATCTTGTCATCAGATGCGTGATTTTTGCTTTGGTGTTCATGAAAATCAAACTCAGTATGCCCTTAGCTCGATTGGGATAATCAGTTCAGATTTTAATGCAAATCAGTTTTTACATATTCAAGGTAAAAATTTATAGATATGAAGAATTTGGACGTAGTATAATAAAATGAGTCCTTCAATGAGGCTGTGTTGTTACGGATATTTAAGTGACCTCTAGCGTCATCCACAATGTTCAAAAATAATGTGCAAGTATCTAAGCAAATTCAAAGATACTGTTCTGCCCCTATCTGAACCACTTCAAAAAGTCTACCACCGCCTTATACGAGGTGTTCAACACCCATCCGAAATTGTTCCGAAGTTACGCCACCACCAATGTCGATCTGCTAACGCACTGCGAGACACAGACTATCTACTGAACCGACCGCAACGTCCTCACCCCTGAAGCCGAGGCGCAGTACATTCCGAGATTCTCTGTCAGAGGATCTGCCCCCAATTTCAGAAAAAGATCTATGTCAAGATCATTTTTGCCCCCAAGATTCAATTGATTTGACGTCACCATGATGTGACATATCAACTTTATGTCAACTCAATTCGGGAGAAGTAATTACCCACCCACTCTATAAACGCGACTGACTGACGCCTATAAACAGACGCCTCACACCGTCAGTTGCATACACGTCCCACATCCAACGACTCTCCTCACCTATAAATACCCAAGATTTAACAAGAGGCAAATGTAATGAAACTCTTACAACATAACTCTCTATAACAAGCAAATATATATTCTCCTCCCCACTATTTCGGATAATCTCGGTATTGTTCCAATCACTTGAGGCTAACTTGACCGTCGGAGTATATGCGGTCGCCACCACCCTCGCTGGTTCCGACCGTGTACATCTGACCGTGCGTTGACAGTGCGCAGGGAGGAATACGTGGAGTAGCTATTAGTTGGTCACGTGGATGGTCCAATATGCGAGGTCAACAGATACAGTAAAGGGTAAATTGAACAAAAGGCCAATGAGTTTTCACCATACTCATAATTTGATTGCTGAATTTTAATTTGGTGCAATTGGATCACTATATTTTAAGTTATCAACAATTAGGTTACTCTGTTTGGGTTTCATCACTGATACTACTGATGTATCTATCAAAACTAACCGCATATCAATGTATTTGCTAATTTCTCTCAAGCTCATCTAAAATTATACTAGAGGTCACTGAACTTTATCATACTTCAATCAAGTCATTGAATATCAATTAGGTGTAATTATGTCACAGTACTTTAATTTACTAACAACCAGTTTTCATTCAGAGTGATTGTCGAAGAAATATTCCTAACCACCTTTTGACAAGTTTTAGGCCACTCGAAGGGAAACAACACTACTAGCATAATATATTCTCTAATCATTTTGTCATCAAAGCAGAATCCAAGTTTAAAAATAAATAAACGATAAAGATAAAATTGAACTAGACGATAAGAGTGCCACAAAAGTTTTTGTCCAAATTAGTGCTATTTGTAGAATTCCCCGAAATTTTAACCACAAGATGAGGCTATCAAGGCCCGGTCCAATTCCTTCACATCCTATAAACATAGTCACTGAAACCCTAATCCATTCTCGGTCTCTGGTATAGCCCTCATTTCAGCCGAAGTGGAGAGAGTATCAGGCACACCACCCACAACAATGGGTAATGAATTCATGGAATCATTGATCATTTATGTATTTTGCATATGCAGTTTCTAAGGAAATTATTTGATTGGTTGCATGAATTTGCAGGGACGTATACTTATATATCGGAGCTGTACAAGAAGAAGCAATCGGATTTGATGAGGTTCTTGCTTAGAGTCCCATATCCAACGGTTCTCCTCACCTATAAATACCCAAGGTTTGACAAGAGTCAAAGGTAATGAAACTCTTACAACATAGCTCTCCATAACAAGCAAATATATAGTCTCCTTCCCACTATTTTGCACAGCCTTGATATTGTTCTGATCACCTGAGGCTAACTTGACCATTGGAGTGTATGCGGTCGTCACCACCCCCGCTGGTTCCAGCCCTGTACATTTGACCGTGTGTTGACTGTGCGCAGGGAGGAATACGTGGAGTAGCTATCGATTGGCCACATGGAGGGTCCAATTTGCGAGGTCAATAGATTGGTGCCATCTGTAGGAAACTTTCCCATCCAAAGTTCTGCATTCTCCACTGAAAAACTAGCGACTTACCCTAAAAAGGGCACGTTCTTGAAAAAGAGCAAAGTCTACTTATAATCCAAGTTCTCATCACCCTTAAAAAAGGAGATAAGATGAGTTCCAACTATGAAGACAACAATCCTATGAGAGAGGCCTCTGAAGAAGAGGTGCTCCGTAACAATGTCACTCATTAGAGACCCCATCACCGGCATCGCCGAGGCGAAAGAACAATCATGCTTACTAAATAGTTGCGGACATGAGAGACATCGCAACTCAGAATATGGCGATGCATGAACTCCTCATGCAAGCCCGAGGACACGAGGGCTCTCAAATGCCCCAAGGATCTTACCCAACTCAGGAAGCCCCTGCATCTCATTCCCAAGACCATGTGAGCCATCACAGAGAACGCCCTCGAAAGAGAAGTGGGTGCGAAAGCCACATCCTATGTGTAAGGGAGCTAGCCAGCAGAATCACGA
Organism: Olea europaea var. sylvestris; assembly: GCF_002742605.1. Classification (NCBI taxonomy): domain Eukaryota; kingdom Viridiplantae; phylum Streptophyta; class Magnoliopsida; order Lamiales; family Oleaceae; genus Olea; species Olea europaea. The sequence continues at coordinate 47,934 of NW_019244368.1, read as the reverse complement.
TTGGGAGATAATTTCCCTCAAGAATATGAAGCACAAAGATCAATCAGAGTCTTCGACCGAATAGGGTAGGACCTTACTAATAGGGTCCGCTCAGTGCAAAGATTTGTTCGGAAAGAACATGAGTAAGAACAAGCACATCCTTCCCCTAGAAATAGGAAGGAAAGAAGGGGCTTCGTTGATTGGGGCAGTCGAGGAGAAGCACCTCCA
>NW_019244368.1:39349-41769 GCF_002742605.1 Olea europaea var. sylvestris | reverse complement strand
TTCGTCTAGGGGACCTCGTCCTTAGAAAGGTCTTCCAAACATCAAAGTCAACTGGGTTTGGAGTGTTGGGACCGAACTGGGAGTGTTCTTACCTCATTCGCGGGGAATCCTGACCTAGTACTTTTGAAATTAAAGACATGGCAGGGAAAGCACTCCTTCATCAATGGAACATCGAACACTTGAGGAAGTACTATCAGTGATGAACTTGTGTTTCAATCCGATCTCAATGTTTGTCTAATAAATGTGTCATGATCCGATCTCATTTGTAACTTCCCTATCTTAGTGTTGAAAATGCCTTAATAAAGGGTGATGTAACTTCTCTAAATAATGATACTTCAGTTCTTTGTCACATCGGTTAGTAAATTGTTACCTCGGCTCTTCAATATGTTAATTGGTCCGATCTTCTGTTATTAACCGGTTTACTTAAGTGGTTGTCATTCATATACTCAAATGTAAACGACTCAACACAATAGAAAAGCAGAAGCAACAATACTTAACAAAAAAATTTCATTTTATTCATTTGGAATTAGATTACAAACGAGGTCGAAGCCATTACAAAAATTGATTAACTCTATTCTACTTGGGCATCTTCCGCCCCGGCCTCCGCCTCGCCTGCCCCAAGGGCCTCTGAAACGTCCTCGGCGAACCTATCAAGCCGACCTTCAGTAGGCCCAACAAACTCTGCCTCTAACGCGAAGATGTCCAGAGTAGGATGGACCCGTTTCAGCCGACCCAATAATCCTTGGGCACTCCAAGAAGCCCAGAAGTTTGCAAAGTCGTCGTACAGGGGGTGCTCTTCGAAGTGGTCAATGAAGTTCTGTACAACCACCTTCCCTGTTGACTTCAGCTCCTCCTTTAGAGAGGCGATCTCCTCAGCTTGGGCATCTGCCCTCTGCCTCAGCTCCACCTTTTCTTTATTGGAGGCCTCGAGAGCCTCCCTGGCGAGCCAGTGGTGCTCGTTTGCATGATCAACTCTACAGGTAATAGCAGCCACCTGGCACTCCACTTCATAGAGCTCCTTCTTTAACTGCTCTATGCCCCCCTTGGCGATTTGCCAGCTGGGCCTCAACCTCCTTCCTTCATCTCTCTTCCTCCTCGGACTTGGCCCGGGCCTCCCTCACTGTGTCACCATATTGTATCGCCTCCTCAAGGCGCTTAGCGAGGTCTTCCCTCTTAGCTTTGAGGTCTTTCACCAAGCACTCGAGTTGGATGCCTGTGCTAAAGGTCCGGGCCACAAAAGCACTATTGGCCGCAACCAAGTCCTCGGCAATGCAGGATGCGGTGTGGTCTCTCCATTCCTCGGTCCAATACTTTTTGTGGACCACCGCCACTGCAGCCGTCTCTGGAGGAAGAGCCTCCAACACTTCCTTCACTGGCTCCTCTGAATTGGTGCCCAAGAAGTCCACCTCCTTCGAGGGACGAGCCCTTTTCCTCTTTGTCTACCTCGGTACTTAGCCAATGGGCACGACAACTAATGACGATATGGTCGGGGTAGGAGGAGCCTCTGATCATGTAGGCGTCTTCTCCGGGATGACCACCCCGGTAGGAGTTGTTGTCTGCCTCAGAAGTGGAGGCAGCCTTGCCACAGTTGTGCGTTTCGAGGGGACAGTAGGCTTCTTGCCATTCCGCAGCAGATTTGCCTTTGAGTCCTCCACCACCTCCTCCTCGGTCGGAGGCTGGAGCCTTTTGTTGGCCTCCACCAGATCCTCCATCTGCGTTTTGTACGTAGATAAGGAGGTTTTCAGGGCTCTCGCTTCTGTCATCATCCTTTGGATGGTTTTGAAGTATGACCTCAGAGGCAGCTTCTTGTTAAAGTTATTTGCAAGGGAACAAGTACTTTAATAAAACTGTAAACAGTTCGAAAAGTGCTGAAAGATATTCGCTTCGGGACATTTACCTTGAGAGGCCATCAAGTCGTGCGTCACGAAGTGGATGTTTTTCTGATCAGCTGGTGGTATGATCTCCTTTTTGGATGTAGCTGGTAAATGATGCAGATGATGTCGAAGTCCTCGATAGATAACTCATACCGAGGAAGAGTGCCTTCAAAAACAAATAGAGTAGTTAAGAACCGAACTGAAGAAGAATAAACAAGAAACACAAAGTCACAGTACTCACTAAGTGTTGAATACTTCGTGGGGATCGTAAGAGGCGCCGAGGGGTCCCCCTCCATCGTGTCCCATCTCCCGACAGCCCAGCACCACGAGCTCTTCCACTCCTTAATGGAGTTCGACAGATCAAGCATGAATGGAGTGTGGAAACCCCATGTGGTCAGGTAATACCAGCCCCTGGTCTTATCCCCCCAGCTGCCACCTTAGGGATATAGAGGGTCTGAAAAATAGAGAAGGACATCTCTACTCCAAGCAACGCCTCCTTTTGAAAAACAGAGAAGGACATCTCTACCCCAAGCAACGCCTCCTTTC
>NW_019244368.1:34923-38999 GCF_002742605.1 Olea europaea var. sylvestris | reverse complement strand
ACTCAACTTTACAAAGTTTAGACGCACCTGACGCAGAGTCCCATGTGGGTCATTGCCTCGGTAGCTGCATTTCCTCCTAAGCTCTACAAAGCTTTAGTCATCTCCCAATGCGCCGTCCCCTGTGGATCAATGCACCGGTTGCAAATGAGCTCATCACTCAACTTTACAAAGTTTAGACGCATCTGACGCGGAGTCTTCTGTGGGTCATCGCCTCAGTAGCTGCGTTTCCTCCTAAGCTTTACAAAACTTTAGCCATCGTCTCTTGTGGGTCAACGCACCGGTGGTAGATGAGCTCCTCATATAGCTTTAGAAAGCTTAGATGCACCTGATACGGAGTCCCCTGTGGGTCATCACCTCGGTAGCTGCATTCCTTCCTAAGCTTTACAAAGTTTCGGCAGTCTCCCAACGCATCGTCCAGTTGGCAGCACATCGTTCTCGGATAAATCCTTTCCTTACGCAGTAATGAACCTTTAGCGCGTCTGCCTAAGGTCAACGCTTCGATGAACACAGAAAACCGACCCACAAGTTCTCACAAATCACGGTCCCTATCCCGAGGCGAACATACCCGATCGGAAAAACAAATCCACCCATGATATAAATATTCATGCCTGAACTCGGGGGACCACTGTTACGCCTCTATCCGAACCACTTCGAAAAGTCTACCATCGCATTATACGGAGTGTTCAACACCCATCCGAAGTTGTTCCAAAGTGACGCCACCACCAATGTCAGTCTGCTAACGCACTGCGAGACACAGACTATCTACTGAACCGACCAAAGCGTCCTCGCCCCTGAAGTAGAGACGCAATACATTTCGAGGTTCTCTGTCAGATGATCCGTCGCCAATTTTAGAAAGAGATCTATGTCAAGATCCTTTTTGCCCCCAAGATTCAATTAATTTAACATTTCCATGAGCCTAGTTGATGTGACGTATCAACTTTATGTTAACTCAATTCGGGAGAAGTAATTACCCGCCCACTCTATAGACGCGGCTGACTGACGCCTCACACCGTTAGATGCATACACATGTCCCATATCGAACGGTTCTCCTCACCTATAAATGCCTAAGGTTTGACAAGAGGCAAAGACAATGAAACTCTTACAACATAGCTTTCCATAACAAGCACTATATATTTTCCTCCCCACTATTTCGCACAACCTTAGTATTGTTCCGATCACCTGAGGCTAACTTGACCGTCGGAGTGTATGCAGTCGCCACCACCCCCGCTGATTCCGACCATGTACATCTGACTGTGCGTTGACTGTGCGCAGGGAGGAATACTTGGAATAGCTATCGGTTGGCCACGTGGAGGATCCAATATGCGAGATCAACAGATACAGTAAAGGGTAAATTGAACAAAAGGCCAATGAGTTTTCACCATACTCATAATTTGATTGCTGAATTTTAATTTGGTGCAATTGGATCACTATATTTTAATTTATCAACAATTAGGTCACTCGGTTTGGATTTAATCACTGATACTACTGGTGTATCTATCAAAACTAACCGCATATCAATGTATTTGCTAATTTCTCTCAAGCTCATCTAAAATTATACTAGAGGTCACTAAACTTTATCATACTTCAATCAAGTCATTGAATATCAATTAGGTGTAATTATGTCAGAGTACTTTAATTTACTAACAACCAGTTCTCATTCAGAGTGATTGTCGAAGAAATATTCCTAACCACCTTTTGACAAGGTTTAGGCCACTCGAAGGGAAACAACACTACTAGCATAATATATTCTCTAATCATTTTGTCTTCAAAGCAGAATCCAAGTTTAAAAATAAATAAACGATAAAGATAAAATTGAACTAGACGATAAGAGTGCCACAAAAGTTTTTGTCCAAATTAGTGCTATTTGTAGAATTCCCCGGAATTTTAACCACAAGATGAGGCTATCAAGGCCCGGCCCAATTCCTTCACATCCTATAAACATAGTCACTGAAACCCTAATCCGTTCTCGGTCTCTGGTATAGCCCTCATTTCAGCCGAAGCGGAGAGAGTCTCAGGCACACCACCCACAACAATGGGTAATGAATTCACGGAATCATTGATCATTTATGTATTTTGCATATGCAGTTTCTAAGGAAATTATTTGATTGATTGCATGAATTCGCAGGGGCGTATACTTATATATCGGAGCTGTACAAGAAGAAGCAATCGGATTTGATGAGGTTCTTGCTTAGGGTCCGCTGCTGGGAGTACCGTCAGCTTCCCGCAGTTGTACGTGTCACCAGGCCTACCCGACCCGACAAGGCTCGCCGACTTGGCTACAAGGCCAAGCAGGTGCGTCTTTGATCTGTAGCTCTTTATTTCTCAGTACAGTTGATGTTTCTTTTTGTTTATGTCTGTACCAAAAAAAGGCTGGATTTGTTAATTTATTGTTTTATCTGGATTTTGAACAATGATTTTGTTTTAGGAGTTTATTCTCATTTTGTGTCTTCTTGTTGTACTTAAATAATAAATTTGATTATTGCTGTGTTGTTTTGTTAGCCTGTACCATTTGGGGCTCGATTTAAAAGATAAAAAAAAATTGGGGGCTTATGTTACTCTGAATAACTGTAGCTATGAGACCTTGCTTTAGATTTTTACTCTTAATAAATACTAATAATTTTAATGGTAAAATTTGTTTTAGTTCAATTGATTTTATTGGATTATAGTTTCACGGTGTCATGATGTCATCTATGATTCAACTACATAGATTTTGTTATATGCCACTGAACCTACTTAAGCCTTCACAATTGAAGACAAGTGCATTGCAGCCCATGGTCTCATTTTTCTGTTTTATTCAGAATTATATGTATATTATATATTTTTTTTTTGCTAAGGAGAATTAATTTGTTTTATGCAAGCGAATATATACAGATAAATGCTTTTCTCATCCATGTCAAAGGGATGAAACTATTAAATCTTTGTTTGCCCGGTGTATTGTTCATGTTTCTCAATGTTTAATGGCGTTCATGTTTACCATGTTTTGGTGGTTTCAAGCTTAGTGATTGAATGCTACCTTCAGGGGTTTGTGATCTACCGTGTACGTGTGAGGCGTGGTGGAAGGAAGAGGCCAGTTCCCAAGGGTATTGTGTATGGTAAGCCCACAAACCAGGGTGTCACTCAACTAAAATTCCAACGCAGCAAGCGCTCAGTCGCAGAGGAGCGTGCTGGAAGGAAATTGGGTGGTCTCAAGGTTCTGAATTCGTACTGGATCAACGAGGTTCGCATCAAAAAATTTTGAAGTCTATTCTTTATTTTTCTATTGCTATTGTTTTATTTTAGACTGACTATTATATATGCTTTTAGTATTCGAGTGGCAATAAGTAGGCTTTTCAATAAAGGCTGGATGACCTTGTCTTGTTGATTATGTGACTTTATTGATTGATTTTTTGGAAGTACTACTTATATGTTTAAAGGATTTAGTGTTCACATCGGCTCACTTATCCACTGACCCAGAAACCAACATCAATTTAACAATAATTAAACCAAATAAGAATATAGTATAATCAACATATATTTAAGCAAGGAGTTGCTATATACTGTTCGCTTCTGCCTGTCAATCGAAGTTTATTGAAATTCTTAGTGACATGTCTATCTTCATATTCTTGGAAGTCATTTGGTAACTGTTTATCCCTGCAGGATTCGACTTACAAGTACTTCGAGGTTATATTGGTTGATCCGGCTCATAATGCAATCCGAAATGATCCAAGGATCAACTGGATCTGCAATCCAGTCCACAAGCACCGGGAGCTTCGTGGCCTCACCTCAGCTGGAAAGAAGTACAGAGGTCTCCGTGGAAAGGGGCACTTGAACCACAAAGCACGCCCCTCAAGAAGGGCTACCTGGAAGAGGAACCAGATGCTTTCACTCCGTCGCTATCGATGACATTCTTGACAATTTTTGTTCCTTTTATTGCCCGTGCCATAGTTACTGTTGGGAGTTTTTTCTTTTGGAAAGTTGTTTCAGGTTATTACCTTGAGCGTGTTTAATTTTTATGTCGATGACATCTGAATTTTGGGCTAATAACTTGGTATAGTTAATGCATCATGGCTTTGGTAATGGAACTCTTTCCTGGAGAT
>NW_019244368.1:29160-33345 GCF_002742605.1 Olea europaea var. sylvestris | reverse complement strand
AAGAAAAAAGAAAAAATAGCCCTTTTGAATCCTAGAATAATACTAAATTATAGTAACAACGACAATGGTGTTCATAAGCATATGATTTTAAGTTATTAGGGCATGACTAAAGTTGCAAATAACTAATACAATTCATAGTTAATTTCTTGAAAAAAAAATAATAATAATCACAACAAGTCGAGGAGACATAAATGATACCTGGGGCTATGTAACCGTAAGATCCAGCAATTACTGACATTGATTCATCTCTATGAATTAGCTTTGCCACCCCAAAATCAGCCACACGAGCCTCCATCTCTCCATCTAAAAGTATGTTACTAGGTTTGAGATCGCGGTGCACAATCACTGGATCACAATCATGATGAAGATAACATATTCCTTGAGCGACCCCTAGTGCAATTTTGTACCTAGTGAGCCAATCGGCCACCAAATTATCGCCCTTGTTTTTGCAATGCAACAAATCATCCAAGTTTCCATTAGGCATGTACTCGTAGAGAAACATGGTACATTGATTGTTGCTACAACATCCTAACAATCGAACAATGTTTCGATGTCTCACATTGCCTAAAACTTCCACCTCAGCCAACACTCCCCTCCTTTTCCTAGTCATGTCCTTGTTCTTCCCCCATAGCTTCTTGACAGCTATGGTCTCGCCACCTGGCATATCGGCCTTGTACACGGTCCCGGCGGACCCCATCCCAAGGACTTTATCGGTCATGTTTAGACACTCCAATACATCGTCGGCCGTGAAATTCAGTCTTTGAAATGCTGTCAATTTCCATGGCCCTTCGTCTCGATCATCGCAAAATTTGTGGCCATATTTAGCTTGGAAACACTTGCTACCAACAACTAGTATGAACAATCCAATGCCAAATGCTGCAGCCATGATCCAAACAATTGCACCCGCAGTCTTCTTAGGCTGCTGCCGGACCTCCATCGCCCCAGCAGCTAATCCATCTTTCCGGCAAGGCCTCTTAAGAATGCCTCCACAAAGCCCTTCATTCCCGGAAAACGAGGATGGATGGAGAATCGAAAACGCCGATCCTGAGGAGGGGATAGGTCCTGTGAGCTGATTATATGACACGTTGAAATTCTCCAAGGTGCTACAATTATTGAAATTCGAGGGAATTGCCCCTGTGAGAAAATTGTGTGATAAATCAACATCAGTGATGGAGGGAAGTGAAGAAATCTCCCATGGAATAATTCCTGTAAGCGAATTTCGACGTAAATTGAAGAAAATGAGTTTTTCACAATGGCCAATGTCCCATGGAATGCTACCACTAAGATCATTTCCATCTAAATAAATCTTGTAGAAACTTCGACAACCAATGAAGTCTGGAATAATGCCATTGAGTTTGGCAGAACTAGCCAGGAAAATCTGCAGACTTGGGGCGCTCCAGATGGTATCAGGCAATGCAGAACTGAACGAGTTGCCCGATATGTCCAAGAACTCCAACTTTGGAGCATTGCCAAGATCCTTTGGAATTGGCCCTGAGAATTTATTGTTGCTTAATTCGACGTATGTGAGATTAGGCAGGAAGCCGAATCCAAAAGGTATCGACCCGTTAAGCTTGTTGTTTTGAATCCTGAAACGCGTTAAAGCCGTGCAATTTGCCAGAGATGAAGGTAGTTCACCAATGAATTGATTTGCGAAAAGAACGAGTTTTATCAGGTTTTGGCCCAGGCAAAGATTTGGAGGGATTGGTCCAGACAGTGAATTTGTAGAGACATCAAGTCTTTGTAACTTTGCATTTGAGCCTAATTTTTGTGGTAAAATTCCTGAAAGTGAATTGTTCCAGAGAAATAAGTTTACAAGGTTGGGAAGTTCTCCTATACCTTCAGGAATTTCACCTGTCAAATTGTTGCGCATCAACGACAGATTGTATAGCTGTTTTAATTCCGAAAATTCACTCGGGATTTCGCCTGACAGGTTATTATCTGATAAATCAAGAACCTGGAGAGATTGCAATTGAGCTATACTCACCGGAATTGAACCTGAAAAGTGATTCCTGAAAAGCAGCAATGTTTCCAACTTATTCAATTTGCTCAACTCAGCTGGAATCTTGCCTGATAAATTGGCTGTTGAGATATCAAGATATAGTAAATTTGATAAACCAGAAATCTGCACTGGAATTCCACCAGAGTACACGTTGTATCCCAATTCTAAATGCTCTAGCTGACTCAAGAAGCCTAACTCAGCAGGAATTGGACCTATCAAGGCATTTCCTTGCAAGTACAGAGATTTCAATTTCAAAAAGCTGCCAAAACTTGTGGGGATTGTACCATTAAAATAGCTCCCTCCGAGGTTGAGGTACTCGAGATTCTTGAGAAAAACGAGTTCATCAGACAAAGGGCCTGTGAAATTGTTGCTATATGCATTAAAGAAAGTAAGAGACTTTAGTCTTGAAATTCCAGGTGGGAAAGTTGAATTGAACAAATTGTGACTAATGTCAAGTGTTTTGAGGTTTGGCAATTCAAAAATGGCAGGCTGAAGAGGACCATCCAGGCAATTTTTACTTAAATTCAAGTGGTGCAAATGAGACAAGTATTTAATATCAGTTGGTATGGTGCCTGAAAGGCTTCTCCCTGAGAGGTCCAAATTCGTGATTTGGTTGGATTTATGGTCACATTTGACTCCTGACCAGGTGCACCATATGGGCTGGAATCCAGGCCTGGAGAAGGCAGTCGAGGGGTCCCAATCTTGGAATGTGTTGAGATGGTCTTTGAGGGATGATTTGATTGAAAGAAGGGAGATAAGTTGGAGAGACGGCGCAGAAGCGGTGGCTGCGGCGGTGGCGGTGGTGGAGAAGACTAATGAAATTCTAACTACTATCAAGAAAATGAAAAATGAAGAAAGGGAAAGAAAATTCATGGTTTAGGAATTGAAGAGGTGGTAATGGTTGAGAAACGCATTTTGTTAAGACAAGTAAATTTAAGGAAGTGAAGGTTTTGATTACGGTTGGCTTTGCTTTTTTGGAGTGCTGTATGCAGATCGTATTTCATCATGATTGTAGAGAGAGAAAGAGACAGAGAGAATGAAACATACATATAGATATATATAAAGAGAGAAACAGGAAACAGGAAACAACCACTTCTTCTTCATCTTCTTCTAAATACTTCTATTTCTAACATACAGACAGACAAAGATACGCAATTCTTCATAATAAGAAGAAACGGTTGGTTTTCTCTTTCCTCAATATATATTTATTTTTCTTGAATTTCTTTGAGTCTTTTCCTTTTTATTCTTTCAACTTTTCATCATTCCTTGTTTCCTTTATCTTTGGCCCAGCTTCAGCATTTTGGTATATATGGGGCAAAATAAGGCACTGTTTTTTAAGGATCCAAGAAAGTGATTACAATTCCCACCATTTCCCCTTAAGTTCTTATTCTTGTAACAATTTTTTTATTCTTTTTTCTTTCTTTCTTTCTTTTTCTTTATGCAACATTATGTGATCAAAGTGAGTCCTAATATAGATCAATTTGATTGAACCTAAGGTTAGGTGGGTGGGGATGGAAGTATTCACGGTGATTTTCAAGTATCATATTATAGAGTGTGATACAATCATATAAAAATAAAAACATGGAAAGTATTATCGATTACTCAATTTAATCAAAAGATAGTGATAGCAACGTTTTTTTGGCAAATGTGAGATACAATACATACAATGGAAATTAGCAATCAAGTTAATAGCCAAAGTACAAAAGAAATTAGAAATCACGGTGATTTGTAATGCATGTTTATAAAAAGTCCGGCTCACGACAATGGGCAAATCAATAAAGAACAATAACTAAATTTCATGAACGCAAATTAGCAACATGAGCTAATAGCCCACACTAAAGAGTGAATAAAGAATTGTAAGTGCGTGTTTATAAAAAGTCCAACTCACTATACATGGAAAATTAGTAAGGACAAGAACTTAATTATACGTTTGAGGAAAATTAACAATCCGAACTAATAGCCATCACACAAAAGAATAAACAAAGATATTTGTGTAGAAAAATAAATGTCATTATTTATTATAGAATATTAAATTTATGTGGATGCTTTATGTCAGTTTGACTTGGTTGAAGCTTTAAAATGATGGGCATTTACTTTGTATCATTAATGTTGTTGAAGTGCATTCATTGTAAAAACCCTACAAGAAACCTTTAGAAACAAATACATAATCATAAGATATAATTTCC
>NW_019244368.1:21339-27552 GCF_002742605.1 Olea europaea var. sylvestris | reverse complement strand
AATTTTTTTTTTTTTTTTTTTTTTTTTTAAATTTCTTGAATTGCACGATTTCGTATGTTAAGTTGGATATGATCGAAAGTTTCATGACATATTTCTATTTTCATCTAATATGACTAGTTCGATTTAGAATTGTTGAGAGCCCAAATTTAATATATAGACGCATCATTTCTCTTATTTCGTAATGTTATCTTTTCAATACAATTAATTATACTCACCACATTATCCTTTAAAATATATTAAGTTCAAAATTTCAAATATCACACTAGTTTTTAATAATTTTAATGCAAAAAGGCTCACTGAAGTCTTGTAGGCTCTTTTGAATGGCTACTATCAAAAAGGAAACAGTTACATTCAAATTCCTTTCTTTAAATGACAATAATATCCCTGTGGAACCACAAAATTAAATAATAACACAAAAAAAAAAAAAAAAAAAAAAAAAAAAAAAAAAAAAAAAGCCAGCAGAAGCCCAGGTTTCGTGGTGGGCCGTTTAGTGGGTGGGGCCCGTAAGTATTCTTTTGTCTCCTTCCTACCCTAATTAACAACAAAATGCAGCCCACTTATATATCTTTATTACTTGCTCTAGCTTTATTACTTGTCCCTCTCACGTGCCACACCACACCACACCACACCAGGCCCGCGTGAGGCCCACTTTTTGCATGATGGGCGGCCCGCTATCAACGTGCGCGAATCAGTATTGTGTTTTCCGTAACTTATGATGTCTGAAAATTTGGGGGTGTGTACATATTTTAGATTAGGGAACACCACATAAATCCTCCATTTAAAAGTCACATTTCAAAATTAACAAATTTCTAAAAATCTTTCAAAAATCAGGTGATAATTAAATTTATTAAATATTAATTATAATATAGTATAATTAATTTACTTATCCACCCCACCTCACCTCCAACCCCACCCACCCATCACATCAAACCCTTTTATTTCTCTCTCTACACCACTCCACCTCCGACGACTTCTCCAGTGACAATTCTGGCGATTGTTCTGATGACAATTCTGACGACCTCTCGATGATGCTCCGACAACCGCTCGACGAATATTTCGATGATCGATCACCTTTTCGGCGACTACCTTTTTTCTTCTTTTTTAACAATGATCTGTTACCAGTTCTATTAAATCTATGACTAATTCTATTGAATTGGCTATTATTCTTTCTTTCACAGCCCCCCATCCACCCCATAGACCTCCCATCCCGAAGCATAGTTAATGAGGCAAAACCTTGTACTTCTCACCATAAGTAGCTAAATATTTCAGTAAGAGAATGCCATCAAATCGGTCTTTTTGCTTATTTGCCAGCTGGTCAATCCAAGCCTAATCCTACTTTCCAAGCACAAGGCATCTGACCTAATTAAGTGGAATTAATATGCATATAATTAATTTCAATATTAAGAAATAAAGTTTGAAATTTCACGTATTATATATGACCATACCTGTGTTATATGTGACCAATTCACTGACTTATGTTATCTGAGAATTGTCGTGACCAACTTTGCCTTCGACGTGACTAATTGTGACTAAATTTGTATTCATTGTGACTTTGTGTGACTAGATCAATCTTAAGTCACAACCGATCACAATCAATGCAAAATTGGTTACAAACAGTCACAACCAGATTTCGAACAGAAAAAACCAGCTCTCCAACCACCACAGCAGATCTGCTCGAAAAAATAATAATCACCACCATTACTAACATCTTTAACTCAAATTGATGACCATAATTACTACATTCACCTCAAATCCACAACAATCATCACTATCATAACTTCCACCAATCCTTCAAAAAAAAACACCAACCAGCACCACCACACTTCTCTCGTGAAACTCCGGTGAGAAAAGTGGTAGGTGGTCGAATCTAGAGGATGGGTGGGGAAGAAGTCCTAGATCTGATTTTTGGATAAGAGAGTGCCGACCTAAACACCAATCCTTCAAAAAAAAACACCAACCAGCACCACCACACTTCTCTCGTGAAACTCCGGTGAGAAAAGTGGTAGGTGGTCGAATCTAGAGGATGGGTGGGGAAGAAGTCCTAGATCTGATTTTTGGATAAGAGAGTGCCGACCTAAATTTGGGGGGGGGGGGAATAGAGCTTATGGGTTAAAAGTTGATACAATATCTGGAGTAAATTGATACGGGGTCTGTGATCAAGTTTATATTCAATGTGACTGTCTGTGACCAGATCAATCTCAAGTCACTACCGATCACAATCAACACAAAATAGGTCACAAACAGTCACAACAAGATCTCGAACAGAAAATATCAGATCTCCAACCACCACAACAGATCTGTTTGGAAAAATAATTACCACCACCACTACTAACATCTTTAACTAAATCCACAATAACAATCACCACTACCATAACTTCTACCAACACCTTCAAAAAACACCAACCAAATGAATCAAAATTAGAAAAACATGCTCACACAATCGAATCAAAATTTTGGTTTGATTGATAAAAACCCATGGCTGCAATAGTGGCGGAATGGGGGTGGTGAAGTCATGGGTATGATTTTTCGTGATGGGTCCCATCAATGGCGCCTGACTTTGAAATTTCTGAAATTTGTAATTTAGGAATCTTCCATTTTTATTAATCCTTGGAAGACGCTAGAGAAGGAAGAAGAGAGAGAAAAAGTTTAATTTGAGTGGGTGGATGGTTTTGGCTGGAGGGAAGATATAAAACATTTTTTATTATTAACTATGTATTAATTAATTTAATAATTTCTAATTACCACCTGATTTGTAAAATGAAAATTAATTCCCTTTATTTCTGAAAACTATTGTCTAAAAGTAGATTTCTAGGTAATTTTCTCTATAGATTATGTCCCATTTGATATAAATTAAAATTCAGATTTAAATTTAAATTTAAATTAATAATTAATTTTAATCACACATTTATATGATGTTTATGGTACATGTATGCATGCACACGATTGAATTGTATAGACATATTCTTAATTGGGATAGGTAAGGAGATTAGCGTAATTAACTCTTTTTTCTTTTCTTTCTTTTTTTTAGTAAAAAGTATCAAATGTGTAGGATTGGCCGCATATATTATTTTCTTCTAATTATCTTGTGTATAAATCTTAGATATTTTAAGTGATGTAATTCAAAGTAAAATGATAGAAATGAGGTCGACAATGGAGAAACTTGGACTCTCACTCTCAATAGGCCACTTGAGCACGATTTTCAACATTTTTGTGAATTAGTAAACTGAAAAAAAAAAAGAAAAAAAAAAGGATGTATCAAGTTAGGTGAGCCATGAGCCAAAAGGATCCAAACCCGAGAAAAAAAGGCTTGATCGGACTAGATCGCGCGATAAAAAGTACTAGGTCTCAATTGACATAATGTGCCTAAGGGTTCGTGCTAACCGGCAATATGATCTTTTTAAAGATGAATATATTTGAGCATAGGCCAATCTTTTTGTTTTGACACTCTTAATATTGACTTAATAATGGACTTACATTTCTCCCAATAGCATAACTAATAAAAATTGAAAGGAACATTTGATTGAGCAAGACCAAAAAGGAGTTCCAAATATGCATGATTGTGTCTATTAGAAATATCATGGAATCCTATTTTTCATGACCAGTCTCCCCTTCCACTGTTGATTCTGACCAAATGCTGTTGGAATGAAAGCAACAAAAAATATGTTATTCAGTGTTAATCTTTCTCTTTCTCTACTCTTCGAGGGGTGTGTATGCAATGCATTGGAATGTGTACACGACCTTCAATTTATATCTCAAGCAATGTTATCAAAACTGACTCAGCCCGATTGGTTCAATCAGTAAAATTGGGAACCGGCCCAAAACTAGGATAATCATGTCCAATTAACCACTTATGACTAAACCGTTTAAAAATTCAACGAACCGGCCAATTTAACCTTAAACCGGTGAACCAATCGCAGTTTTGTGGTTTTCTCAAATTTTTTTTTTTTTTAATTTCAACTTCATGAATGGGCCTCATAAATAACAATTTAAAGGCTCATATAAAAATTTTAGATGACATGCTCCTTTTATAGGTGCACCTCTCTCAAATGATTTTATAAACTTCTAATGTGAGATAATACATTTTTTAGATGCACTTCTATCCAGTGGTTTCATAAACTTTTAATGTGGGATAGTGGCATAACAAAAATATTAACAAATTATAGAATAATGTATCTAATTAA
This sequence comes from Olea europaea var. sylvestris, assembly GCF_002742605.1. Lineage (NCBI taxonomy): Eukaryota > Viridiplantae > Streptophyta > Magnoliopsida > Lamiales > Oleaceae > Olea > Olea europaea. Next base: position 23,371 of record NW_019244368.1, on the reverse strand, counting down.
CAAAATTATTAATATGAATTTTTTTTAAAAAAAATATTGTTTTCATAGTATTTTAATATTTTTGTATGTATTTATTGCATCCGGTTCGATTTTGATTCGACCCCAGTTGATTTTTTGACCCTTAACCCTTCACCTTTTTCGAGTCGATAATCAGGTCAGTTTTCAAAATATTGATCTCAAGTATAGCTTTTAGGGTAACACGAAAGAATAATAAAGGGGTAACTGGCACAAAACACATTCTTATCGTTTATTTTCATGGTACAAACCGTTCTTGTTGTTTCACTTTCAACATTTACGCTCTTAGATCTACCATTTCTTTCATTTACTTTGTCAAATGGTCGCGTGCAATCCACTCGTGTGATTTGTCCAAGAGTAATTTGGTCGAGACACTAATTGATCATCTTCCCCTGAAATTCTAGATTTGACATGTCGAAACAAAAATTGAAATTTGCAACTCAACACAAATATCGAGTTTTGAATGACATCTCGGACTTTCTCGAAGTTGAGTAAAAAGTATTTTTGAAAATTCGAGGTTTTCCATAGTGAAGCAAAATTTAAGATTTGTAACTCAACACAAATCTCGGGTACTAGGTACTAGGTAGCATCTCGATTTTATTTTATTTTTTCAAAAAAAATGAGTAAAATGCATTCTTGAAAATTCAAGGTTTTCCATGCTGAAAGATAGTAGTTTCGTAATAGTGATTTTAATCATCATTATTTCTTAATTGGTTACATTGTATCATCACATTTGCTTTTTACATTAATTTTTTTTTTTTTTTATCCCAATCTTTCACTATCAAAGATAATTTTTTAACAAAATCTTTCATTGTCAAAGAGAATATCTTTGTGAGCTAGACAATCTTCAACTTCAATAAAATTTCAAATCAAACAAGATAAGTGAAAAGGTTGGATATATAAATTATCAAGATGCTGTTCTAGATATCTAATGCCAAGTTGCTACATTGTATGATTTAAAATTGTCTCAATAAACTTGATAGGCCTTTTGATTTTTAAAAAGACACTTTTAAACACAGTCAAATATATTTTAATTTATTAAACCAAGTGCTCGTCGTACATGACAATTTTTTTGGTTGTGACATTGATGTCCAAGAGTGACACAAATTGAAGGAATAAACACTCACTCAAATGAATAATGACATTGTCACGTTTATGACCTTAGTGGAGAACAAAATCATTAGGGTTTGAAGATGATTAAAGTGAGCATGTGAAAAACCTATCTCAAGTCAACAACTTCACTTAAACCCACTTTTCAAGCTTGTCTTAGGCCGGTCCAAAATAAGTTTATGATGAATGACTACGAAATAAGTTAGCTGTGAACAAATAATCACTTAATTGAAACCTACTTAATGGTCATTAATTAGTGCCATAGGAGAATTAATTTAAGAAGATAATAGGAGGATCTGAAAATGGGCCCAACTGTATCATTACATGTCATGTTCTATAATTACTTGGTTTTAAATAAAGTTGCTTTAGTGTGAAGATTTAGGTAAAAATCCCACCTTTACTTGTGAAAAGTATGATAAATAGACAACTAAATGGTTTATACCTTCTAAAGTGTAGATAAAAAAAGGAGTAGAAACTAAATTTTTGGAATAGGGAAGGTGTGGGATTGGCTGTTTAAAATAAATAAATATTAAAATTAAAATTAAAAATCCAAAGTGGGTTCGGGTTCAAAATAGATAATTCTCATCTACTGTAAGCAACTTTGCGTTGTTAGCCAAACTCGAAGATTATCCAATGTTTGGAGGATAATTTCACCCCGAACTTAGGTCTATGTAAATCATGATTGACTTTGTTGATCTAAATCTTACCATCACCTTTCTTTCACATTATTATTTTTTTACGCGTTTTTGGTATCCAAAGGTTCCACATTTTGAAGAAAAGATAGGTTACCAAAAAATTCCACTAAGGAGTCCAACCTTTTAAGAAAAACTCAATATGTCATCATATTGTTTCAGAAAATTGGAATGCCTTTTTGCTCAATTGGATGCTAGTCAAGACTTTTATTTTC